>NW_012100987.1:830430-840210 GCF_000951045.1 Mandrillus leucophaeus
TCTTTTTTGCAGTTTTTAAACACACTTATTGGAGGCAGTTTAGTAGAACAGGTTTCTAATACAATTTTTAAATGATTTTTTTCACTTTTATTTTTAATTTTTTTTTTAGTCTTCTAATTCGAATTACCAAATAGTAAACTTTTACTTCCTTAAAAACAGATGTGGACCTTATGGAACAGGGAGAGGAAAACTTGACTATGCAGTGATTGTGCCTTTGAAAACGAGCTTTTTCCCCTTTAATTTGTAATGAGTTTTTTTTCCCCCCATCTCAAAAGCTTCCAAAATGCTGTTTTAAAAATGGTTATTTAATGTTTGCACAGTACTTTAGGTTCTTTGGAAAAATGTTGTTGTCTAAATATAAATAAAGTCTCAGGTTGCACCATGTGGCTTTCTTTTGATAGCTGGGAAATTAATAGTAGATGAGAAAAACATCCTATAAATAAGGCTTTAATTTTTTTATTTCACAATTCTTCTGTCTGTAATTGAAAGACTTAGAATAGTTTTCACAAAAGGCTTATAGTTGAATTGAAGAAAATAAGAGTTAATTGTCTTAGATTTCTTCACTTTGTAAAATAATTTTTTTTTTTTTTTGAGACGGAGTCTAGCTCTGTCTCCCAGGCTGGAGTGCAGTGGCGCCATCTCGGCTCATTGCAACCTCTGCCTCCCGGGTTCAAGCGATTCTCGTGCCTCAGCCTCCCGAGTAGCTGGCATTAAAGGCGCCCAATAAAAAGAACTCCTGATGTGAAGAGAGCAGTTTAAATTTGTGATCACTGTTATGTTTATGGCAAAATATTGTACTAAAATTATTTCAAGATCCTAACCACGATTTAATGAATTTCATTTTGTGATCATTTGTTCAAAACTTTTTAGCTTTTACACATGTTAAAATTGGAAAGTTTCCGAAAGCTATTACATCTTTATTGTATTACATTTTTCTGGTTCTGGCGGTAAGGAGGAGCCAGTTGCATTTTTTCAGGACTTTAAGGAACTTTTCATGACTCTTAGGGGTTTATGTTAAAGTTATTTCCCTCCAGCCACATCTGATGCCTGACACATTGTTGCTAATCTCATTGATGGTCGTGGCACCTTGAATTCTCAATAGCTGCTGTTGAGTTCCTCTTGGTCTCATTGGTAGGAAGTCAATTATAAACATTCCTTTATTTTCCTCCATTATATATTTAAGCGTTAGAGGCTGAACTATATAAATATTAATATGTTTAAGATCACTTCCACCTTTTAGTCCAGTGGGAGCAGTGGAAGCCATAAGACTTTCTCATAAAAGTTCAAGAAAACCTCTAACTGACTTTCCTGTTTATTGCCTTTTCCCAGATGCGTGTTTGATATAAAGACAGGAATTACTATTTGCTCTTAACCAAGAGATTCCCTGGCAGAGGATTATTAATTTGAAGGGCCAGATGTAGTGTCTCTAGAGAGCATCTACAGCCATTAATCGGTGGTTACAAACTCAAATGGTGAAGAAGAGGGTTGAATGAGGACCATGGAGGACTGGATGAATAGTGACTCCTTTCTCAAGGTGCTACTTAGTTCCAGTTGGAAATTGCATGAATGGAATGCAAGTCTAGCATCGCTAGAGCTGCTGATTTCCCAAGAGAAAGTGGAAATCTGAATTTTTATATATGACCTTGCGTTTTAAAGTATTGGGAAATATTGTAAACATTTAAGAATCCTATCTGGGCCAAACACTACACATCTGAGAGATGGCTTCAGAGATCCATGAGCTGCTGCTTTTGATCTTTGACGTAAATATTTGTTGAGTGGACAAGTGCAGTGATTGACACTATGTGCTGTTTGCCGTATTTCCTTTAGAGCATCCGGGTTCATTTGATATGGCTTTCATAGTAGGGGAAGTTGGGACCATCCTTTTTGAGGAATTTCCCAGAAAACTTCCCAGAGGGTTGATTCTGCAGTTGGACATGTTAAAGGGCTCAGTTCCACATATTATCATCCTGCAGTATGCTTCATGCAGAGTTGGCTGTGGATAGTTCTGGGTACCCTTGAAATCAGAAGGAAGACCTGCTGTTTGCTTTGTTCTGAGTTCTACATTTGAAGTGGAGAATTATTTATTTGGACTTAAGATCATTGTTAAGAGAGTCTCCTAAGTGTTTCCCTCAGTCCTTGACAAAGTATACAAAGTCTACAAAGGTAGCCTAGAGCAGTAGACCTGCAAACATCGCCTAACATACTTGCCTGTGGTTTGTCTCTCATGCCTATTCCTTTAATGCAATGGCCCTATCTGTTGGATGGCCATATACTTTATTGTTTGATATGGGACAATTTTATTGTCAATAGGGGCACCACTAATAATGACACAAGCACTGTGAGTAATAAACCTGGACTGTGCAGGACAAACCAGGATATACGGTCACCATGGCAAAGTTTGTGTTCATGCAGAGTCACTGAGTTGGAGGATTGTGGTTACTAATATAAAATGATAATGTTTTCAAGAGTATCTACTCACATATTGGAGTTGGATCTACATTTGACCTCAGAGCTGGGAGTGCTGTACTAATTGCTTGGGGTTCTATTGTGGGGAGTTGCCACAGTGATGTGTTGCCTCTTGGCTGCATACCTCCCTGGTGGGTCAGAGTCAATTTAAGGATGTGTGTCTGGAAAAGCATTCAACCAGAATAGCTCGATGCACCACTGTTTCTCCCAGGTTCTAAGAGAAATGGAGATGGGGGTCGAATATATGCCAATGCAGATCTGTCTGTAGTCAAGCCTATGTAGTCTTATACAGGAGGAATGTCAGACTTAGAAATTTCAGCTAAACTTGAGTATTTGAGCTGGGAAAAGGGCTTAATCCCATTGGCATGAAGTGAGTTATAGACTTGAACTGGGGAACCAAGAATATCTGATTCTCTCCCAAAGGTCTAGGGTAGGCCACTAATACTCTGTAAATATTTATCCACTTTCAAAAAGAGTCTGTATGGCATTACCCAAATTTTTCTGTTAAAAAGTTATTTTATGTTATACATTTATTACCGCAATAAAAAATAAAGCAGGAGTTGTCATTGAAAATATGAGACTCTGGTATGTTAATTGTGAATTAACATTTGCCTGTGAGTTTTGAAGCATCATTATATTTTATAATTATAGGATGAACAATCATTTAAATGATAAAAACATGATTGTTATAATGTTCATTGCTTGTTTTTGTGTATGTTTACTGAAGCTTGCAAGAATGATTTTAAAGAGACTTTACAAATTGTATTCTTAAAATTAAAAAAGGGAGTTTAATGCCAGTTTTTTCCCAAGTCTCAGTTCTCTTAAAAATGTTTATTACTATCTGAACTTTATTCAGGTAACCAGTTGTTTTGTCAATATTTTTAGAAGGTCATTTTTCAGTTCTTTTTCAAAGTTGATGGTTAGTGGCTTTAGGAATATACTAGTGAGAATACCAGAGAAGAGAAATTGAAACCTGGCAGATTTCACCTCTCTGCTTTCTAAGAAGTTTGTTCTGTGGACAGATAGATCTATCTCTTTTTTTGTAATCATTTTTTATTCTCTCTCCTACCTGCACTCTGAAGTGGAGGTTAATTTGCCTTGGCTCTCTGGTAGAATCATGACTGCAGTATCTGGGGGAAAGGCACAAACATAGCCCAGAGACTCCCAGCCACAAGGGAGCATGTTATGATAGGAGCCCTAAGCTGAAAATTGAAGGTGTTCAGTGTCAGGGCTTGATTATCAGAAACCAGAGATTCTCAAAGTTCAGCGTCTGTGTCAAAATTACCTAGAGGGCTTGTTAAAAGAGACCACTGGACCCTACCCTCAATTTCTGATTTTAAGAAGTTCCCTGGTGATGCTCAAACTACTGGCCTGGTGACCACAGTTTCAGAAACCCTGTGCTAGGTTACTTGGTTCATTTGGTTGACTGTATGACCACTTCTGTTCCCCTGGTTATTTTTGCAGTCTTTCTCAGGCTTGAAAGTTCAAGTTGAATGTGAGGAGAAATAATATTTGACTATGGAATATTTTTAAGAAGCTCTTCATCTTCTAGCTTAATGGTTTGCCTGTCCTTTTCCTGAGATAGACATTATTCTGCCAGATATCATAAGACCATGCCAATGTTGAATGAAAACTTTGCCTTTCAGCCAAAGGTTTTAAGTTCTGCAGGTGGAATAAACAGTTCATTTTGAGGGGAATACAGATAACCTAAAAATCTGAAGTCCACAGTGTTCTAAAATCAGAAACGTTTTGAGCATCAACATGACACTACAGGTAGAAAATTCTTCACCTGATTTCATGTGATCACAGTCAAAACACACAAAATTATTGAAAATATTGTATAAAAATACCTTGATGCAGGAGTGCACCACCACGCCCAGCTAATTTTTGTATTTTTAGTAGAGACGGGGTTTCACCATGTTGGCCAGGCTGATCTCAAACTCCTGACCTCGAGTGATCTGCTCACCTGGGCCTCCCAAAGTGCTGGGATTACAGATATGAGCCACTGCGTCCACCAGCCATAAATGAATTTTATACTTAGACTTGGGTCTCATATTTAAGATGTCTTATTATGTATATGCAAATATTCCAAAATCTGAAAAAAAAATTCAAAGTCTGAAACACTTCTGTTCCCAAGTATTTTGGATAAGGGGTACTCAACTTGTATATCCTAATTTCAAATTACGATAGTTTTTGAAAAAATTAAACCTTGATTTACAGCCTGAGAAATAACACCATTCAGTAAGGCAGACACTGCTCACATGCCCTTTACTCAGTTTGGTGTGAGTAATTGCTTAGTGAGGAAACTGATGATTTCCATGAATTTTCTAGATTATCTGGTGTATTATTTACCTCATTAGTAAAAGATACAAGTCAGAAAAATAGCAGCATGCTTAATATACTGGCTTTTAAGAAAATCATGCAAAAAGAAGTAGAGTTGGGTAATTTAGTGAATAAGATGATGGCCAGCCTAAATAATTACTGCAAGCAATTTTATTTACTTTAAAAAAAAAAAACTCTCAAGGCTTCTGTTTGTTTAAAAACATTTGGCTGGTAGTTTCAGAGCCCCATTTCCTTTAGACTGTGTTGGCATGTCTGAACTAAGCCAACATGCAGTTATTTGGATGTGTACCCCCTTGTAAAGTGAAGAACAGATCAATTATGATTTAATGTAATAGTATATTCAGACTTATTTGACCAAGTAAAGGATTTTGCTTGACATATGGTCTGTATAAAATATTTATACAAATTGAATACTTCGCTGGGATGTGTCAACTCTAAGGATATCATTGGCTTCTACTTTAAGGTTGGAATATAGTATGCAATATGGTATGTTGACATCGCACTGTCTAGTTTGAGTAGCTCCTTAATGCATTTCCTTAAAAGTGAATGTTTATTGAGCTCTTCCTGGGTAATAGCACTACTTTCACTGCTTCTCTTAGGTGATCACATTTTAGCTTCACAGTAACTGGGTGAAGTACATACCAGTATTTCCTCCATTTTATAGATGAGAAAACTGAGGTATAGAAAGGTTAAATTATGGGCCGGGCACGGTGGCTCATGCCTGTAATCCCAGCACTTTGGGAGGCTAAGGCGGGTGGATCGCCTGAGGTCAGGAGTTTGAGACCAGCCTGGGCAACATGGTGAAACCCTATCTCTACTAAAAATACAAAAATTAGCCAGGTGTAATGGCACATGCCTGTAATCCCAGCTACTTGGGAGGCTGAGACAAGAGAATCACTTGAATCCAGGAGATGGAGGTTGCAGTGAGCCTAGATGGTACCACTGCACTCTAGCTTGGGTGACAAAGTGAGCTTCAAAAAAAACAAAAGGTTAAATTATTTCTCCAAGGCCACAAGACCTGTACTGGTAGAAGCAGATTTCTATTCAGGCAGATTCTAAAGCTTGTTTTCTTACCTGCTACACTAGAATGCAGTTATTGAAAATTAGTTTTTAGTTGTCGGTCTTATCAACTTTTATACTATCACTTTTTCCTACTCATGTTAAAAATCTCCACAGGTAAATATGCTTATTAAGTTTGTAAAATAATAATTAGTGCTGAATGCACACTTGGGTATAGTTATGTCAGTATGTACTTTCCGTTTTAAGGGGAAATAAAAAAATCTGTGTGATTTGTTAGGCTGGTAAAGCCGAACTCTGGTGTATCTTTGATTTAGTGTCTTTAAGTATGGCAGGGGAATAAACTATGAGTCTATAGTATTTATAACCATTATAACTTTAGGTTAGCATAAAAGATCACTAGGATATATATTTAAAAACAAGTAAACCATGAATTTGAATATATTTTATTGAAATATAAAGTATATGAATATCATTTAATATGTCTTTGATATCTATGATTATATGACAGAAGGGGACAAAATATAGGATTAAAAGTTTGGTTGGTTTCATTTCGGGTACTCTTGCCATAGGTTTGTGCAGTCTCACCAGAAGGAAATCAGGGTTGTTATTACTGTTTAACTTACTGATCTCTTCCAAGTTTCACTTCTTGCAAGATGTCGGGGTTGGAAAGAGGATCTCTAAGGAATGGAATCTTTCTGGCTAAAAATAGAAGCCTACATTCGCTGCTTTAACATTTTTATTTTGTAGATACCCTTAACCAGTTGAATAGTCTTCACTTTTAACTTTTGTGAATTTTTACACAAATTTTTAAAATTCTCTAAGTTAGGACCATGGAAACTTTGTGCTATCAATATTATATAATTTGTGAGTAGCTTATTATCAGTCTCAGATTCTAAGTCAAACGCTGCTTCTGGTCGAACACATCTAGAAATCTTTTATATCTCACAATTGTATCTTCTTTTGTATCTTACAATTGTATCTTCATATATATTTTTAATAATGAATTATGTAACTTGGACACATACATTTATGGCTTGGACCTTTTAAAAATCAGTAAAAATTGGGAGGCCAAAGCGGGCAAATCATTTGAGACCAGGAGTTTGAGACCAGTCTGGTGAACACAGTAAAACCCCATCTCTTCTAAAAATAGCAAACATTAGCCAGGTGTGGTGGTGCATGCCTGTAATCCCAGCTACTCAGGAGGAGGCTGAGGCATGAGAATCGCTTGAACCTGGGAAGTGGAGGTTGCAGTGAGCCATGATTGTGCCACTGCGCTCCATCCTGGGGTGACAGAGTCTCAGTCTGTCTCTAAATAAATAAATAAATAAATATCAATAAGTAAATTGTTTTTGGTCCCTACATGGCTCCCAGCTTTTCCAACTCGTCTCTTGCCTTGGTTTCAGCCATTTAATTCCCATTGGCTGGGCAGTCTGAGAGCTTTTCCTGAGTTTACCTGAATTAAACTGATGTCCTTTCTCCTTGGTTCTCCAGGTAATTATTGCTCCCAGATTTCCAGTAGCAAGTTCTTTGGGAGACCAGTTTGGATACCTCATTATTCTGTGTTGGATCTCCCTGATTCTGCCGCTGTCTTTGAAGACCACCCAATGCTTGTTGCCTAAACTCTTTACAGATTGTGCGCTACTTGCCTGATGGGATTTCTTTCTCGTCATGGAAGCTGGTCTTGTTTTTCCTGAGAGGGGATGTAGTTCTGGTCCTCGCCCCTTCCTGTTAGCTCCTTCTAAGGCTGTTAACGGACTTTATTTGCAGACAGATTTTATTTTGCACAGATTTTATTTTGGCTGTTGTGTGGAATTTTGTAAAAGCCCGTTGGCATGAACATAGTGGTAGTGGTGGGCATGACCCTTTTAAATCCATCCACAATTCTTTTTTTTTTCTTTCTCTTAGATAGAGTCTTGCTCTGTCACCCAGGCTGGAATGCAGTGGCACGATCTCGGCTCACTGCAACCTCTGCCTCCCAGGTTCAAGCAGTTCTCCTGCCTCAGCCTCCTGAGTAGCTGGGACTACAGGCGCCTGCCACCACACCCAGCTGATTTTTGTATTTCTAGTAGATACGGAGTTTCACCATGTTGACCAGGTTGGTCTCTTTTGACCTCATGATCCAACCACATCAGCCTCCTGCAGTGCTGGGATTACAGGCGTGAGCCATGGCGCACGGCCCATCCACATTTTTTTTCTTTTTTTTCTTTGAGAGGGAGTCTGGCTCTGTTGCCCAAACTGGAGTATAGTGGCACAATCTTGGCTCACTGCAACGTCTACCTCCAGGGTTCAAGTGATTCTCCTGCCTCAGCCTCCTGAGTAGCTGGCACAACAGGCGCCTGCCACCATGTCCGGCTAATTTTTGTATTTTTAGTAGAGATGAAATTTCACCACATTGACCAGGCTGGTCTTGAACTCCCAACCTCAGGTGATCTGCCCGCCTTGGCCTCCCAAAGTGCTGGGATTACAGGCGTGAACCACCATGCCTGGCCATCCACAATTCTTTTATCTAATTTGAGGTAGGCAGACAGGTTCAATAGGTGGATCTTTGTCTAGTTTCTTTCTTTTTTTTTTTTTTTTTTGAGACAGAGTCTCACTCTGTCACCCAGGCTGGAGTGGTGCAGTGGCCCAATCTCAGGTCACTGCAACCTTCGCCTCCCAGGTTCAAGCAATTCTCCTGCCTCAGCATCCGAGTAGTTGGGATTACAGGTGTGTGCCACCACACCTGGCTAATTTTTGTGTTTGTAGTAAATACTGGCTTTCACCACGTTGGCCAGACTGGCCTCGAACTCCTGGCCTCAAGTGATTCTCCTGCCTTGGCCTCCCAAAGTGCTGGGATTATAGCCTTGAGCCACTGGGTCTGGCTTGTCTAGTTTCTAATAGCAGTATTAAACAATATGAAAACAGGTGGTGGTATATTCTATTTATAGATACCCCTTTATGTTTTACCTTGCTCCATTAATTTTAAACCTTCCCACTGGTCACATTGATAAATTTATTTATTCTCTGTTCATGTAAATAAAGTACATTAGTTATAACATAGAGACTGTTACCTAATAGCTAATCCTCCATCAGGCATCTGGAAGTTAATTGGCATATCACCTTTCTTCTATTGGAAGTTAGGTTGGAGGAGATATATATATATATTTAAAATTAAATTGTTCATTTTAATAAGTGGAGTGTGAACATGACATAATTAAATCTGTCTTAACATGAGAAAGTAGAAGACTTCTTTGGAATAAAGAATATGTAAAAATCAACCTTTAATTTCTCCAGTATTTTCACTGAAGCCCACCGTATAGGTTTTTTTTGTTTTTTTTTTTTTTTTTGAGACAGGGCCTCACTGTGTCGCCCAGGTTGGAGTGCAGTGGCATGATCTTGGCTTACTTCAACCTTCACCTGTTAGATTGAAGTGATTCTTGTGCCTCAGCCTACCGAGTAGCTGGGACTACAGGCGTGTGCCACCACACCTGGCTAGTTTATATATTTTTTGGTAGAAACGAGGTTTCACCATGTTGGCCAGGCTGGTCTTAAACTCCTGACCTCAGGTGAGCTGCCTGCCTTGGTCTCCCAAAGTACTGGGATTACAGGCCACCATGCCTGGCCAACCCATCATATAGTTTAACAGAGATTTTTATCTGTCTTTTGCTTGATCTACCAAAATTACCCAGCATTTGACTTGATGTTTAGGAGCTATACCCTAAACTTGTAGGAGCCAGGTTAATGATGATAAAAATAGCACCTAATCACTTTATATGTATTTATGTTCTAGACCAGAGAGTCTCACATTTGGGACTCATCCTTGGAGGTTTTGTTACAATGTGATTGCTGGACCCCAACCCTGACCTCCAGAGTTTTTGATTCAGTAAGTCTAGGGTGGTGTCTTAAATTTGCATCTCTAACAGTTCCCAGTTGATATTTTAAATTTTTTTTTTATTTTTTATATTTATTTTT
>NW_012100987.1:841994-874290 GCF_000951045.1 Mandrillus leucophaeus
GGACAATTTGACTTCTTCTTTTCCTAACTGAATACCCTTGATTTCTTTCTCTTGCCTGATTGCCCTAGCCAGAACTTCCAACACTATGTTGAATAAGAGTGACGAGAGAGGGCATCCCTGTCTTGCCCAGTTGATGTTGATGCTGCTGGTCTGGTGCCCACACTTTGACAAATATTGCAGTAGACGGTGGGTTGGCAAAACTATAGCCTTTATTTTTGTAAATACAGTTTATTTGAACACAGCCCAACTCATTTGTTTATGTATTGTTTATGTTTTTATGCTACAGTGGCAGTGCTGAGCATTTGTGACAGAGACTCTATGGTCCCCAGGCCTAAAATCTTTATTATCTGGTCCTTTATGGAAAAAAAAATGGATAACCCCTGCTCTAGACTATTTTGTAAAAAAAAATAGGTGTTTTAACCCTCATTTTATAGATGAGAAAACTAAAGCTCAAATAATTTTCTTAAGGACTGGAGCTAATAAGTGGCAGATCTGGGATTCCAAACCCCATGTGCTTTCTAAAACCTACTTAAACAATTTTTATTGATGGTTTCCAGATTTATTACCGTAGCCCAGCCCTCTCTTCTGAGCCCAAACTTTCTTCAGTATTTAAATGCTTACTTGACGTCTGCACTTGAATATATACTTGCTGTTATAACTGGGAATTATATTTGAATCCTACTTTTTCACTCCCCAATTTCAATCACTGAGGCAAGTCACATTGATTCTGCCTCCAAAACTCCTTTTTCTGGGGGAGGGGAGGGGTAGAAAGCAGATTCTTGCTCTGTGGCCCAGGCTGGAGTACAGTGGTGCAGTCGTAGCTCACTGCAGCCTTGACTTCCTGGGCTCAAGTGATCCTCCCACCTCAACCTCCCAAGTAGCTGAGACTACAGGTTCTAGCCACCATGCCTGGCTAATGTTTTAAAAAATGTTTTTGTAGAGACGGGGTCTGGCTATGTTTCCCAGGTTGGTCTCAAACTCCTGGGCTCAAGCAGTCCTCTTGCTTCAGCCCCCTAAAGTGCTGGGATTACAGGTGTGAGCCACAGCACCTGGCCACAATTCATTTTTCATATGTCCACAGCTCTCCATTACCACTGACACCACCCAGATCTCACTACCTTATCTTTTGCTGGGATTACCACACGCCCTCTCACCTCTTCTCCTTGTTCTCAGCTTGCTCTCCCATCAGTCCCTTCTTTCACGGAGCAGTAGGAGAGGTAAAGTACAAACCAGATCAGGTTTCCCTTGCATTCAGAATAATATGCAAATTCCTTATGTGATTGTGTGTGACTCCACCCCATTCATCTCTGGGTGTCTTCTTGAAGACTGCTGTCCTGCATGCATTACATTCAGATATATAAGTCATCTGCCCCATCCTTAAACAAGCTCAACTCTGAAATCACTCCACAGCCTTTGTATGTGTGACTGCCATTCTTTGCGAGCGTAGTTTTTTATCCTGGGCTTCAGTTTTCTGTTAAATTGCAAATGTCACTTCCTCAGATTGGCCTCCCTTAGGTGGGTATCCCACTTTTTCACTTCTGTCTCAGTTGTTTTTCTTTTGACACTTACTCATTTAAAATTAATTTTCTTTTTTACCCTTCTGGGGAGCATTGTCGCCGCCTCTGGAATGCAAGCTTCACACTGAGCGTGATCTTACCTGCACATGGTTGTGTGCCCAGAACCTAGTTCTGTAGTATGGGTTCATTCCAACGAATTGAAATGAGGTTGAGTAAGAATTGATCCCTGCCCTCAAGGAATTGAGTCCACAGGAGCAGATTCATGTCTGCTGGCAAAGATACATGTTTGTTTTCGTATGGTTGCCTTTAGTTTTCTTTATGTTTAACAAGTGGTGATTGTATTCTGTTTGCCCGGTATTTTTTGTTATGGCTATTTACACATTTAGAGCCCTCATACTGCTTATAATATTAAAAAGGATTATAAAGTAACTTATGTAATTTCTGAAAATATTTTGTTGTCTAATTTGAGAAGAGCTTTTTTTTTTTCCCCTCCTGATCAAAACATAGGAAGTTTACTAAAGCTACCAACAGGAGAATGTGCGTCTCCTTGTCCTGTGTGAGTTGAAGATTTGGGGATTGGAAGATGATCAGCCTTAATGATTTTGCAAATATATCCTTGCAATAATTGGAGTAATTTTTAGTTTCAGTTCAGTTCAGTTATTTAGGCTTCCCAGTGGTAACATGTTCTCATTTGGAAGGCTATTTAGTAACACAGTGCTTGAGAATGGGTTCTGTAAGTTTTTACTCCCAAATCTGAAACTGACCATTTTCTTAGGCCCAAGAAGCTGGACTAGAGCCAAGAAATTGAAACTCTGGACCCCACTCTTTTCATGTAACATGAAAAATCCAGATCATGATTTCTTAGTTGTTCCTTTGTTCATTACCCTGTTTCTTTAAAAACCAATCAGGTTAATAGCTTTTCAAGGCCTGTCTTAACAAATCGGCAGGGCAGGCTAAGAGATGTTTCAAATGCTTTTTGAAATCAAAAAGGGAAATGAATGAATGGAGAGGAGATCCATCTGGGTGAGGTCAGAGAAGAGCAAGAAAAAAACTGGCCAATGTCCACAGTGAACTCTTGACCAATTATAAGATACAGAGTTTGTATTCTGAATGTCTTTTTTTTTTTTTTTGCTAAAACAGCATGTTCTTGTGACAGAATAGTAATCACTGCTCTTGTATATGTTTTATTTAATACTTGGAATAAGAGGTTTTGGTAGGTCGATTATAGTTTTCATGGCCACTGAGGCATGCACTAAGCTATAGGTAAGATGGCAAGTAAGACTGTAGTATTCTTGTGGGTTGGGGTTCTACTTTATTTATTTATTTTATTATTATTATTTTTTGAGACGGAGTCTTGCTCCTCGCCCAGGCTGGAGTGCAGTGGCGCTATCTCAGCTCACTGCAAGCTCCGCCTCCTGGGTTCATGCCATTCTCCTGCCTCAGCCTCCCGAGTAGCTGGGACTATAGGCGCCCACTACCACGCCCGGCTGTTTTTTTGTATTTTTATAGAGACAGGGCTTCACCGTGTCAGCCAGGATGGTCTCGATCTCCTGACGTGGTGATCTGCCCGCCTCGGCCTCCCAAAGTGCTGGGATTACAGACGTGAGCCTCCGTGCCCGGTGGGGTTCTACTTTAAAGAAAAAAACTACACAAGGAAAGATAACTTTATTTTTCTAGGAAAACCTAACAGGTGCCATAGTCATATGCCTTTGTAAATACAGGCTCCCTGCTTCCACCTCCTTCCTCAAAAGGGCCTTTTCTGCTCCTTGATAGTCTGTCTAGTATGAGCAGTACTCATTTCTACATTTCTTCAATGTTTGGTCCCTTACATGGTGTAGGCGAGTCTCATACAGTAATAAGTTCTAAGCAACTTTTCTTTTTACACCGTTGATGAAGCAGTATGTGGTTTATATATGCGTTTCTCTGTTTTGTCATTAGTTTTTATAATAATTGAAATGATTTTTGGAAACCTGCTTTCCATTATAATCTTGGCCCAAAAACATTGACATTGCTGATGATGCATTCAAAACAGCAAACATAGCTGCTTGTTAAGGCAAAAGGCAAATATGAAAATAGACAGTTTCATAACATGTTTGCCTATTTACAAAGGCTGTTTTCTTTTGCTCTTGGAGTGGAGGATAAACACATCATTTCTGTAAAGGGACAAGCTGTAATGTACATATTGAGTATGAGAGTTACTTGTTAGCATTGATTTGAGTCATAATATATTACCCCGTTTACTTAGGAACCAGTCAGGTTAATAAATTTTTTTGGTGCATGTGATTGTACCAACTAGTAGTTTCCCTGGAAATCTTGTTTCCTATGATTTTTCTTCTGAAAGCAGAATTGGTTATAGATATTGGCAGTGGGAACTGACATGTATATGTCCTATAATTGTTTTTTAGCTGCTTACATTTTTCAGATGATTTTTTTTTTACTTTTAATTTTTTTTCTTTTTCTTTTTTAGACAGAGTCTCACTCTGTCACCAGGCTGGAGTGCAGTGGCGTGATTTGGACTCGCTGCAACCTCCGACTCCCTGGTTTAAGTGATTCTCCTGCCTCATCCTCCCAAGAAGCTTGGATTACAGGCATGCGCCGCCACACCCAGCTAATTTTTGTATTTTTAGTAGAGATGGGGTTTCATCATGTTGGTCAGGCTGGTCTCGAACTGCTGACTTCATGATCTGCCCACCTTGGCCTCCCAAAGTGCTGGGATTACAGGCATGAGCCACTGTGCCTGGTCATCAGATGACTTATTTTTAAAAACCATGCTACTACCATGAAGGAGAATTACAACAAATGCTTTGCATATATTTAGATCTTCATAATTCAAGTGGAGACTTTGAACTGATTATTAGAAAACTGTTGATTTTAAAAAATTATTGTTCAATATCCTCAGTACCTGATAGTACATAGGGTTTTGTGTACATTTTCTGCTTTAGATTCTTGCTGTCAATGAACAAAATATTTGTTTGTCTAATGCAGTTAGAGTAAATACAGGAAAATCCCATCCTTAACTCATGTTATTCTCTGTTTTGGACATGTTCACTGTGATCAGTCTTAAAAGAAGCGACTAACTTTTGCTGAGTTTTCATTTGCCGTCTGGAGGCTTTGCAAAGGCGGAAAGACCACTTATTATTGACTACACAAGTCTGACCCTGTGGAATAGGTGTTGATGAAAAGAGTCAAAGTCTATTAGGTATTTGAAGAGATTTATTCTGAGCCAAATAAGAGTGACCAATGGCCTGTGACACAGCTCTCAGAAGATCCTGAGAACATGTGCCCAAGATGGTGAGGCCACAACTTGGTTTTAGGGAGACATGAAACATCCATCAATACAGGTGAGATGTACATTGGTTCAGTCTGGAAAAACAGGCCATGTAGAAGTGGGGGCGTCCAGGTCACACTGAGAGTAAAAGATTTTCTGATTGGCAACTGGTTGAAAGAGTTATTTTCTAAAGACTTAGAATCGATGAAAAGGAATGTGTGGGTTAAGATAAGGGGTTGTGGAGACCAAGGTTGTATCATGCAGGTGAAGTCTCCAGGTAGTAGGCTTCAGAGGGAATAGATTGTAAATGTTTCTTCTCAGACTTAAAGAGTCTGTTCTATCAGTAATTCCAGAAGGGAGGAAGGTGTAACGAGGTGTGCCTGCCCCCCACCCCCATCATGGCGTGAAGTGGTTTTCAGGTTAACTTTGGAATGCCCTTTGCTGAGACGAGGGGTCCATTCAGAAGGTTGTACAGGCTTAGAGTTCTGTTTTTGCTTTACACAGGGACCTCCAGCTTGAGAAGCCAGACTGGAACCAGGAAATTGAAGCTCCGGTCTCTACCCTTTTGTAATTAGTCATGTAACATGAAAAGTCATTTGATCTGGATTATGATTTTCTAGCTGTTCCTTTGTTCATTACCTCATTCATTTATTCACTCATTCATTCCCTCAACCGTTCCTTCATTTGTTCAGTTATGTTGTAAGCTGAATGCTTCCAGTGTGCCTGGTACTGTGTTGAATGTTGATATAGAGTGGTGTATAAAGCAAATGCATTCACTGCTTCATGTATCTTAAAATTTGTGGAGGAGTGGGACAAAAATAAGTGAAAAACAGCATTAGGTGATAGCAGAGTTCCTGGACTCTGGAATCCGACTGCTGGGACTCCAAGCTCCACCACTTAGGGCCCTGCGCAAGTTCTGGCATCTCTCTCTACTTGTATGTCCTCATTTATAATGTGAGGATGTCAAAATGTGCAGATTTCATAAGGCTGTTGTGAGGAGTGAGTGAATTCATTTGTGTAAAGCACTCAGAACAGTACCATATGGTAAGTGCTATGTAGATGTTAGCAACATACCTACAAATTTTCAATTTCAAATTGTGATGAAGGCTATGAAGGAAAAGAAGGTAATGTTATGAGAAAAAAAAAGAGGAAACTTACTCTAGATTGGGTTTTGTAGTAGGTAGTTTCTTCGGTTCTCTTTTCCTAATAGAATCTTGTTTTTATTCAGTCATTTCTCCTTTTGTCTCTCAGCCAGTAGGCTACGGGAAAGATTTGCCCAGGAATCCAGGCTCAAGCCAGTTTGTAAGTTTGTCCCTGGACACACAGTGGTTCCAGGAAATGTGGCTCAGTTTGTGCCAATGCAAGATCAAGGGCATTTTCCAGGTGCCGAGACCAGCCTGGTTGTGGAGACCCTAACTCAGCGGTGCTGGAGGAATTAAAGACACACACACAGAAATGTAGAGTATGGAGTGGGAAATCAGGGGGCTGACAGCCTTCAGAGCTGAGAGCCTCGAACAGAGTTTTACCCACATATTTATTGACAGCAAACCAGTGATAAGCGTTGTTTCTGTAGATCACAGATTAACTAAAATGGGAAACAAAGGGATGGGCTGAAACAAAGGGATGGGCTCTGGCTAGTTATCTGCAGCAGGAGCATGTCCTTAAGGCACAGATCGCTCATGCTATTATTTGTGGTTTAGGAATGCCTTAAGCAGTTTTCCACCCTGGGTGGGCCAGGTGTTCCTTGCCCTCATTCCGGTCAACCCACAGCCTTCAGCGTGGGAGTCATGGCCATCATGAACATGTCACAGTGCTGCAGAAATTTTGTTTATGGCCGGTTTTGGGGCCAGTTTATGGCCAGATTTGGGAGCCTGTTCCCAACAGCCAGGGGCTCTGAGAAAGTTTTCTAATTGGTTGTTGCATGTAGATTTAGAAACTGGAACTGTTATAGTTACTTTACTACCAGAGAGATGATGAAGTTAACATACTGAGGAGGGTATTGTTGGGACAACTGGGAAAAAACTGTACCTGAATTCTGACAGAAATAAACCTGATTACCACTACCTGTGGTACTTTTTCAGTTTACATGAGTTGAGTTGGTTTTTCTGTTACTTGTAGCCAAAAGAAAGAGAAGGGTCATAGAAGGCCACTTTTGGAGGTGAACAATTCAGGATGACTTGAGATGCGCTAATTTTTTACTAATCAGTAGACTTGGGACCATGTATCAATATGAGGAAAGCTAGTTGGGGGAATGTGGGAGAAACAGGTTTTAGGGGTAAATCAAGAATTCTTATTTCTATAATAAGATGAGCTGGATATTAACAGTGGTTTGCAAATTTTTTCATTTTCTGACCTAAGATACCTCAGATATATGACATCTTAATATCAGTAACTATGATTTCTAAAGAATTGGCAATCATTGTCACCAATATTGAGGTTGATGAAATAAAAATCTTACTGGGGGCAGGTGGAAAGGGTGATATATCAGTGTTTTTCAACTTGATTACACATAAGAACTTTGTGGGGAGTTAAAAAAATGTGTACATGTCTACTAGATTCTTGCGTCCTTTTGTAGAGATGTGGAATCAGAATCTCCAACGTGGTCCCTGGTAATCTCTGTTTAAAAATAGGTCATTGGGATGGAGTCAGCTTAGCACTTCTGTGCAGCCTGAATTTGGAGAACCAGTGCATTAGGGAACCCAAGGCCCCTTCCTATACAGGTTTTTTTTTTTTTTAATTACGACTCCAGGAATCAATTCCACTTAAACTCAGGAAACACCAAGAGCCTTAGGATTTGCCACAGTACAGTCTTGTTAAAACACCATGAGTAACGTCATTACATTACTACTTCTTGACACCACCTCTGGTGAAATTGTTATGAGTTTTTTTTTTTCTATAGTGTTAGTGAAAACTCGATCTCTGCAGGAATATTGGCAATACTGTGAGTGCGTTAACAGTTACCAAATGCTTGGGTGTTTGATTGATGATTGTTAGAGTATCTGTCACTTAAACAGCAGTTAAAATATCACTTTACATATCAATAGTTTGGTAATTTCCTGGGAAGTCAGGTGGTAGATCAGCCTGTAATCATAAGGTTGTATTCTACAGTCATTGCAAGGACATTATTACCCATGCTTTGCTGAAACTAGGTAATACCAGTAGATGAAATCTGTTGTCAGATAGTAAGAAGAAATGAGTCTAGGACACATTGAAGCATAATTATGAGCAGTGTTATATGCAGTGGGGAGGTGGGATGATCTGCAATGGTGATGAGCCAAGTAGGGTACTGGCTCCAAGGCCGAGACAGAGCCCCCAAATAATGAGATGATCTACAGGAAGACATTACTCTAATTAATGTAATTAAGACTTTATTTATAGTCATTTGGGCTACATTGTTAGCCAACCAATTTGCCCAAGGTGGTAATGATTCTCTCAGCTTTGGAAGATGATGCTGTAGGCATTTGTGTAGGGAAGGGGGGCGGGGGAGGGTACATTTTAGCTCTGCTTTGTCAAATCTTTTTTTTCTTTTTAACCTTTACCCTGCACCCTCATAGGTTTATGAGTTCTGGAAGAACATTTAGTTTTGGAAAAAGGCAACATTTTAACTCTTCTACCTAGTAAGAGATAAGGTTCTGACTTGACTTCCCCAGAAAGCAAACAAGTTGTAAATATAACATTCTTCTCTTTGCTTATCTGTTTTTTGAGGTAATGTACAATTTGGTACTTACCCTAGGTATCATATTAAACTTTAGGTTTGTAGGTCTGGGGTGAGGCTTAGAACACTGGACACCTTGGACACATTTGCATCTGTTCCTCTGGTTGATTTGCTGTCTCCGTAATTGTACTGCCCTTCATATATATAGTTGATCTGCGAATAACAAAAATAGTAATGGTGATGGCATAGGATTTTCATAGGGTAATTCTTGGTTATGGATTAGGCAGTGAGAGCCATGAGAATTTTGTAGTTGTCACAGTGTTTTAATCATCCTTGTTACCACCATTGTCATCACCTCCACTGTGGCCATTAGCAAATATTGGTTGAGGCTAATCAAGTGTAAGATTAGCAGGTTGGTAACTGCGAATAAGAGGTGTAAGTGATTTCAACATAACAGATAAACACTGGTGGTAGCCTAAGCTCATGTTAATCATGAGGTGAAGCTGTAGAGATAGTACACATTTGTTGGGGTACTCGATATTCTCTGACATGAGATCTGCAATTAGTTTCAAGGAATGTGGAAGTTTCAGGGCGTTGTTGAAGAGTTTCAAGGAAAAAATGACAAATAATTAACATTTAAGCCTTCTGCAGGTTTTCATTCTTTAACAAAATGTCTCAATCTGTCAGAGACTTAAAAGTCAGTCAGTATAGCTACCTGTATGTAGGAAATGAAGAACTCAATGATTAGGAAATTGTAATGATAGTGCTTTTTCTGTCATTCTTACATTTCTATAAAGAATGTGGCATTTACAGGTTTAATCAAGTTAAACATTTCTTTCAATGGCTTCGTGGTGATTTCCATGTTCCTTAGAAATAATCATAGTACTTTGAAAGAGCATTTTGGTACAGCTGGAAAGTTTATAGTACCTAGTAATTTTTTGAGGCTTTAGTATTAAAGAAATTTATATGGAAATGGGATCTGGAGAGCATATGATAATTGAAATCCATGGATAGTCCTTTACTTGAAGTCCTTTCTCAGTGAGTTGAGGAACAAATAAATACAGATGGTCTTTACATCTTTTTTCTCTTAAGCCCTTACTTGCATTTCTTTCATGCCATTATGTATTGTAGATTCTAAGATGTCAGAAAAAATAGCTTAAACAGTGGCTCAACTGAATTTGAGCTCTGATTGCTTTGCAGACATTCAGTGGCTCCCCAGTATACAGCAGAATAGTTAGATTCACTCTTTTGTCAGCGAGTGGCTTCAGTGATAATGATGGTATGGAAGATGATAATGAAAAACTACATTGGCTGTTTATGGAAACACATTTTTATGTGAATGGGTACAGCCTAATATTGTATACTTCTAGTGTCTGGTCTGTAAGATTATTGTCATTGAAGGAATAAATTTGGCTCAACCATTTACTTCATTCCTTATCTCTCTCCTTTTTTGTTGTTTTTTCGAAGCAGGATCTTGCTCTGTCACCCAGGCTGGAATGCAATGGCATGAAGTTGGTTCACTGCAGCCTTGACCTCCCAGGCTCAAGTGATCCTCCCACCTTTGTCACCCTAGTAGCTGGGACTATGGATACGTGCCACCATGCCTGGCCAGTTTAAAAAAATTTTTATTTTTAGTGGAGATGAGGTCTCGCTATGTTGCCCAGGCCAGTGTTGAACTCTTGGGATCAAACTGTCCTTCTGCTTTGGCCTCCCAAAGTGCTGGGATTACAGGCATGAACCACTTCATTTGGCCCCTCTCTCTTCTTTCTTATAACCAGTCCAGTTACTCAGAGAATGCTCAAGCTCCATACCATGGGTTGGTAGTTCTGATCCTTCTCTTTCCCTGAACTTCATCTCTGCTTTCCAGCTCTCTGAACTTCTCACCATTCCTCGTGCCCACCTGGCCTTCTACATCTCTCTCTACACACATTGGTCTTTTTGTTGGGAATGCCCTCTTATTCACCTGGTTTCCTGATCTTTACAAACCCCATTCACAAGTCACTTCCTTTGCTATAGTCTTCTTGATATCAGTCCCCATCCTCTAGATGAAAGTTGCTCCTTCCTTTGTGCTTCCCTGTTTATGGCTTTATTGCGGCACTTGTGTTTTTATTGTTGATTTGCAAGACTCTCTTCACTAGTTTGTAAACTCACTGAAAGTACAGATAGGGCCATTTTTGTATCCTTAGCATCTAACACAATGACTAATATGTATTATTATTATTATTATTTTTTCAAGATAGAGTCTTGCTCTGTCACCGAGTCTGGAGTGCAGTGGCACGATCTCAGCTCACTGCAAGCTCCGCTTCCCAGGTTCACCCCATTCTCCGGCCTCAGCTTCCCGAGTAGCTGAGACTACAGGCACCCGTCACCACACCCGGCCAGTTTTTTTGTATTTTTAGTAGAGACGGGGTTTCACCGTGTTAGCCAGTATGGTCTTGATCTCCTGACCTCGTGATCTGCCTGCCTCGGCCTCCCAGAGTGCTGGGATTACAGGCATGAGCCACCGCACCTTGCCAATATGTATTATTTATATGCTTTGTTGAAATAATTTTAACAAAATATATATGTTGTTTTCAAGCCTTTCCTTTCTGAATAGGACTGTGCTATGTGTCCAGGGTTATAAGAAGTATAAGGATTGACCTGGACACTAAAAGGTTCATATTGTGTTTGGAAGAAAAAGAACACACAGGGAAAATGTTAAATAATTAAACACAGTGAATGGTCCTACCACTGTTTTGGGAAAAAGAACACAGAGAAAGCATATAGGTCCTTAATAGAGAGCTAGGTAAAAGAGGTTGTATTTTATATAGAAGAGGAGAGACATAGAGAAGTGGGATAGATCATATGCATGTATTTTGCAGGAGAAAAATCAAGACCATTGCAGTGCCAAAGTCCAGAAACTGACTAGATGGAATTAGGAGAATTAGTAAATTCCTTAAGTCTCCCTTGTCTGTAGAATATTAGTACCTGTCTCACAAAATTATGGAAAAGAAATAATTCGTGTAAAACATTTTGCACAATGACTGTAACAAAGAAAGTGCTCACAGGATAGCACTTTCTTACTGTCATTAGAATGACAATAAGAAACTATAGTTGTTATTAATAAGTAGTGGTGGCCAAGCATAAAAACACACTGAGGGAGCCATACAAACTGAAGCCACACAATCAATCAGAAACACAGTTAAAGAAGATAAAGGTTAGGTATTAGGCGAGGAATTAGTCAACAGGAAATTGAGAATGAACAGTATCAGGTCAGTGTTGAGGGGAAGGGAAAGGCAGGGAAGTTTGAAGAGTGGTTGAGAACAAAACACAAAGAACTAGTGAAAAGAACGACCTTGAAGCTAAGACATTGCTTGCCCTCGGCTGGTAAAAATCCGTGCTCTCCTTCCTGCCAGGACTGGAGCGGATCAGTGTGTGACCAGCCCAGGGCATGCTGGCGGAAGCAGGTGTGCCAACGCATGAGCTGGTAATTAGGTTAAGGGGGAGAATGGGGAATTGCAGTAGAGCCAGATTGTGACAAGAGAGAGGAGTGGAGGAGGTAAGGAGGGAGACTCTTGAGGCAAAAGAATGGCAGGAAGGATATGTGAAACAAGGTCCCAGTTTACATTTACCTAGTGCTTTCTCTTTCTAAGGCCTTAGGTCTGAAAGGGAAGGCCAATCAGAGACAGTATCAGTTTCATAGGCCCCTAGGAGGGAACAGAGCCACTGGCTTGACTTGCCTTTCTCACAATATTAGCTAACTCCTGTGTCTAATAGTTCAGTTTTAGTAGACTTTCATTTTATTTTTTAAAAGCTTGAGATTTAAAAAAAAAAACCATTAAAAATTATACTTATAGAAATGTTTAGGATTTTTGTCATGCAATATAGTTAAAAGGTTTTCTACCTAAGGGGTATACATTAAATAGAGTGGTCTTAGAGTACTGTTTTAACACTTGCTTGTTTATGATATGGATAGGACAGAGGGAAATACTGGGTAAAAGAGGGCGGTTCCCCATCAAAGGCCCCATCTTCAAGCCTGGAAACCCATGGCCTTAAATGGAAACAGGCATTCCTGTTTTTGTGCCCAAATGTTGCTTTTTCCAGGACCACTGTGACTTGCCACATCCCTACCCCGTGCCCATATAAACCCCAAGCTCCATGAGTCACGAGTAGAGAAACAGAGGAGCAGGAGAGCAGCAGAGTGGCAGAGCTGTGCAGCAGAGAAGGAGAGAAGAAAAGGAGCATCTGAACGTTGAGAGTTCGGCTGGGGATGGTTGGAGAAGAGATTGGCCAGAGGACAGCCGAACTCCAGGGGAAGACCGTCTTCCCACTCCATCCTCTTTCCAGCTCCCCATCCATCCTGCTGAGGTACCACTCAATAAAATCCTCACATTCACCATCCTTCAAGTCTGAGTGACCTGATTCCTCCTGGATGCTGGACAAGGACCTGGGTACCAAGAGGAGAGGATGTAAAAGGCTGTCACCCCAAATCTCCACTGGGCTAATTTAACACTTAGCCATCCGTGAACGGCAACTACTAAAAGGGCATTAATTGTAACACCCCTAGATGCTACCATGGGGCCAGAGACCAAAAGCGCTCACCTGGCTCCTGCACCTGCCCATCTGCATGCTCCGCCTCCCATAAGGGGTTTGTGCGAGCAACAGGGCTGACCAAGCAAACAAGTCACACCCCTGTTGTAAGACCCATGTAAGGGTCAGGGAACTCTCTCGTTTTGTTTATAAAAATCACCTGAGGTGCTTGTTGGACAACAGGGATTTCTAAGCCTCACCACAGACTTACAGAAACTAAATCTCTAGAGCAAGCACCTAGAAATTCATGTTTACAAGCATCCTAGGTACTTCTTGTGATTAGGCAGTTTGGGATAAATATTGCTTGTGTGAAGTGAAAGACTTTTAAGTTCTTCTTGTAGGTCAAGGATTATAGTGCTTAATTTCTAGGTCATGGTTTGATTGTACTCCGGTTCTTACTTTGGGAGGTTATAAAGGAAAGTTTACTATATTCTCCCATTTCTACCAGTAATTTAACACCGGGGTTCTCAACTCCGGGTGATTTTATTCCTCAGTGGACATTTAGCAATAGCTGGAGACATGGAGACACTTTTGGTTGTCAGGCTGGTCATGTGGGTACTATAGGCATCTAATGAGTGGAGAGGTCAGGGATAATGCTAAATATTCTGCAGTGCATAGGACAGCCTCCCACGAAGAATGATCTGGGCAAAAGTATCAATAGAGGACCCTGGCCCTAAAGTCTGTCCATATTAATTAATATATAACCATTTAATTAGTTAATAAAGTCTTAAATTGATGTATAATGTATATCCCATGTCACCGACATCCATATTAAGATGTAGAACATTTCCAGCGCTCAGTGCTTTCTTGTACCCTCTTCCAATTGATACCCATTCCCCCTTAGAAATCATTACCCTGATTTCTGTCATCATAGATGACTTTTGCTTGTGCCTGAACCTTATATAAATAGAATCATACAGTATGCACTATTTTGTGTCTGACTTCTTTTACTCAACATTGTGTCTGGGAGGTATATTTGTGGTGTTGCATACAGCAGAAACTTGCCCTTTTTTATTGTTGTAGTATGTATATCACAATTTAGTTATCCATTTACTGCTGATGGGCTTTGTGTTGTTACAAAGTTGTGATTAATATGAATAAAGGTGTTATGGACATTTTTGTGTATCTCTTTTGGTAGACGTAGGCTATCATTTGTATTGCATATATGCCCAGGAGCTCTACATTCTTGTTAGTGTGTAATATTGTTAGTTTTTACATTTTAGCCTTTCTTGTGGGGAATGTATTTGTATCTCATGGAGGTTTGAATTTGCATTTTGCAGATGAGTAATGATGTGCTAAGCACCTTTTCATATGCATTGGCCATTTGGATGTTATCTTTTGTGAAGTGCTTGTTCGGGTCTTTTGCCCATTCAAAAAATTGTCTTGATTTGTAGAAGTTCTTTAAATATTCTGGATATGTGTCCTTTTTCAGATATATATATTGCAAATGTATTCTTCTAGTTTGTTGCTTGCCTTTTCATTCTCTTTTGAGAAACAGAAGCTCTTAATGAAATACAATTTATTAGTCTTCTATTATAGTTAGTGCTTTTGTATCCTTTCTAGGAAATCATTGCTTATCCCAAACACCTGAGGTCTTTGGATGCTCAGGTTTCTGTTAGCTCAGCCCTTTGTAGTGAACCAGATTTATTTAAAGATATTATGGCTTTTTTTGTTTGTTTTAGTCTAATCCACATGGTTTATATTGGACACTAAGCCTATGTGAGAGCTGGGAGTGGTGCTTGCCTGTGATCCTAGCTACTGGGCTGAGGTGGGAGGATGGTTTGAGCTCAAGAGTGTGAGGCCAGCCTGGGCAACATAGTGGGACCCTGTCCCTAGGAAAAAAAAAAGCCTGTATGAGTAGCAGATTAATATTTATATATGTATTACATATATGCATTAGAAGAGAAGTCCTTTTACTTGTTAAGTTGAGCTAGGCAGTTGGTTGGTTAATATTTTCGTTAAAGCAGGGTATCAGAAAGGATACATTTCCTAAACATTTTAAGCTAAACTTTTGCTAGGCTTTTGGGGTAGGTCCACATCAAGGCCGTTTCTTTCCGTATGGGTGCATTAGTGACAGTGGAGACTCTTCGGTTTTTTGACTATATCATACCTTAAAAGTACCTTTAGTGTTAGTGAGAATGTAAAGACACTTGTGAATTGGTTAGAGTTCAAAGTCATCCTAAAGTTTTATAATTTTTCCTCATGTTATTTTATGATTGTTTTGTCTGCACTTGATTTGACAATTTCTCATTTTAGTGAATTATAAAAATGTATGTATTTTAAAAATTTTATTTATGTTCCCAGGCTGGACTTGAACCCCTAGGCTCAAGTGATCCTCCTGCCTCAGTCTCCCAGGCAGCTGGGACTACAGGCCTGTCCCACGGCACTTGACTTGGTGAATTTTTTGTTTTGTGTCCTGTAAGACTTTTTTTTTTTAACTCCAAATTTATTAGCTTACATTTATTTCATTACATAAATATAATTATAATGGTTGTATAGTAAGCACAAATAGGACTAGGGGGACACACACAGTAGACTTATAAGCACAGGGTTCAACTCAGGACAGAGATGCCTAGGTGTACGGAGTGGGGGCCTCTAGCTAACCATAGCCAGTGGGCTGTGGGCACATGGAACATGCATGTTTTACAGAGGCAGTAGAGAGTGAGGGTTAATTCATCAACTTATTTAGAGGATGGTGGATGAAGGTTATCCAGTTCTCATTGAGCTGTGTAGTTGGAAAGATAGGATGGGAGGGGGGAAAATAGATATTTTGATCTTTCTGATCAGTTACATAGAATCTCTACCTTCTCTAACTGAAGAAAGAATCAGAAGCAGATGAAAGAGTAGTCATGTATTTAACTAGGGAAAGCATTTATATATTCATGTTTACATTTTTCCCAGAGAGTACTTCATTTTTAAATTCGAAACAGTAGCTTGGGATTAGAGAGGAATCTAACACCTATAAAAGGTTATATAGGAGTACATTTCCAGTGTAGTTATATAAAGGACTTTACAGATCGTATTTTGAAATAAAAAAACATACCTTTAGATCAGATCATTATTAAGTCCAGCCTGGGATCATAAACCCTGGGAAAAAGGACGGGGGATTTGTGTGTTCTTGTTAGGTCTTGCTTGTTAGTATCTCCAGACATCCTGTACTAACATGCCAAAATCCACCCCATAAATTCTGTTGGAAAGCGATCTGCTGCCAGTTTGAAGCTGCCTATTGCTTAATAACGTCTAGCAGTTTCTATATGTTTTCTGCAGAAACTGAATAAATATAGCAAGGTAGAATCTTTATTTAATTTTGGATCTGATAACATCTTTTACTTAAAAGTTGGAAGCAATTTTTGCATGCAGCTGTAATTTCATGTGAATCATATTTTTAAATATTGTAGGATAAATCTTGTAAGAATTTAAAATGGAACATCTATGCTAACATTTATATTAATCTTTTTATCAAAGCTTGGAAAGAACCCTATTAAATAGGAGGAGTAGGTATTTTAAATAACATTTCAGAATGTTAGTCTGTCTACTTTCTTTTAATAAATCACAATAGAGGCCAGGCGCCATGGATCACACCTGTAATCCCAGAACTTTGGGAATATAAGGCAGAAAGATCACTAATATATTTTTATTTTTGTTTTCGTAGAGACAGGGTCTTGCTGTGTTACCCAGGCTGGTCTTGAACTCTTGGGCATGGTGGCACACCTGTAGTCCCAGGCTCCCAGGGGGCTGAGGTAGAAAGATTGTTTGAGCCTGGAAGGTGGAGGCTGCAGTGAGCCATGATCATGCCACTGCACTTCAGCCTAAGCAAGAGAGCAAGACGTTGTCTCAATAAATAAATAAATAAAGAAAGAAAGAAAGAAAGAGGAGATTTACTACAGGATGGATTATTAGAAATAATTGTATTTTACAGAATATTCCTTTTATTTTCATGTTTGCTTCATTTATTATTGGCAATGCCAGGTAACAGGACTCACATATGATTTTTCTTGTTCAATATTATTAAATAAGAATTTTTTTTTTTTGAGACAGAGATGGCAGTGGCACTATCATGGTTCACTGCAACCTCTGCCTCCCGAGTTCAAGAGATTCTCCCACCTCAGCCTCCTGAGTAGCTGGGATTACAGGCACGCACCACCACGCCTGGCTAATTTTTGTAGTTTTAGTAGAGACGGGGTTTTGCCATGTTGGCCAGTCTGGTCTAGAACACCTGACCTCAAGTGATTCACCCGCCTTGGCCTCCCAAAGTGCTAGGATTACAGATGTGAGCCACTGCGCCCAGCCAAGAATCTTATTAAAATAGAAAATGTTTTCTCTACCTAGTGGAAGTATATATATATATATATATAACTAATAATTAATATTTTTAAGGAGATTGAATAACTTGGTTAAATGTGTCTGAGTGGAACTAACTATTTGGCAGTATTTATGAAGAAGAAAACATGATTTGGTGAAAAATTCAGATTTAAGTTTTAATTGTATAATTTTATTATTGTATTAAAATAAAGGCTATGATATATTAAATATATTGCTTGTTTGAGGTCCTTTGGAAATTTGAAGCCAGAAACACCTTGTTAAACTAAACATATTAGTTAAACTCTGATGTGCTGCTCAGTGCTTGAGGAAACTTGAAAGCAAGAAAAATACTACCTAAAAATCTTATTTACTACTTATAAAGTAATATAATATAAATTTAATTAATTCAAGAATTATGTATTATGACTGATTTGTGCCAGAAACATTACAGATATGAAGAATAAACCTCACAGAAGCTGACAGGAATTTTAATGCATTTGAAAATGATTTTCTTGAAATTTTGCTTATTTTTGGCAGAAAAGACTAAAACCTACCATTGCCAACATTTTTATAAATGTAATTTTATGGGTTTATTAAACCTGTATTTATTGAGCCCCTACTTTACATCACAGTGACCGTAGTTGCCATTCATTTCTTTTAATTGTTTTCCTTGTTTTTCTTCGTTATGATGTAGTGTCAGAATTTCCGTTTTCCTCCAGAGGTGTACTTCATTTAGTGTAATAGCAACATTCCTGACACATGTATGTTTCAGATGTTACTGTTGCCTTCTCATTTGGTTTATACTTTCAAAAAAAGCCCTTCTTGTTAAGTCTTTTGATAGCATCTTTGACATTTATTTAAGTTTTATCACACCCATAAGATACGTGCAGATATGTTATCTGGCTTTTTTTCCAGCAAATTACAAATAGAAAGGATGAAATTGGTAACTTTGACCACTTTTTCTAAGTGTATAACACTGTGATCAATACTCTCATTTTCCTCCTTGAGCACCGGTTTGTGACAATATGCAGAGAATATTGCCAACCAGGTAAGCCCACCAGAACCTACGTACCTGGAGTTTTTATTGGGCTTCCTTATATAGGCATGATTCATTGAGTCATTAGACATATGGTTGAACTCAATCTTCAGCCCTTTCCACCACCCCAAAGGTCAGGCTGATATCACCTGGTGGCCCAAGCCCCACCTTTAATCACATGGTTGGTCTTTCTAGCTTGGCCATTTTCCATTCTCAGCCCTCTTATTAGCATATATGATCTAGGGCCCACTGTGAACCCCCTCATTAGCATAAACTATCAAGTATAGTTTGGGGGCCCCATCATGAATTACAAAGATACTCCTATCAATAGGAAGAGTCCAAGGATTTAGAAGTTACCACTCAGGAGCCAGGACAAAGGCCAGCCAGAATCTTATCAAGCGTTCTTCTATTTCCCCCAAAAGTATAGTATGTCTTATTTTATTAGATGCCTGCAAAATTGAACTATGTACCATTTCTTTACCATATTTGCATTGCAGTGTGCACGAAGAGCTCTTAATTCAGAACTTTTCTCTGCCACTAATTATGTAGTTTGGGTAAATCACTTAACTTGTTTGAGACTCACTTTTCTTGTCCATAAGATGGAACGAATAGTACCTACTTATTAGAGCGAGAAAAAGTGCCTCACAGTGTCTGCACATAAAAGGTGCTCTATAAAAGAATAACTATTATTATTATGTGCATCTTTTTCTTGTAATCAAATGCTGTATTTAAGAGTCAGTAGATAATTTTTTTCTGTTATTAAGCATACATTCTAGGACTGTTTTCATTTAACTCGGCTATTTATAATATAGATATGTAATATTACATATTTTGTCCAATATATGACATACATATTAATATTTATAATACATATTTTGGGTGAGACACCATCTCTACAAAAAATAAAAAATGTAGCCAGGCATGGTGGTGCAAGCCTGTGGTTCTAGCTACTTGGGAGGCTGAGGTGGGAGGATCCCTGGAGCCCAGGAGTTTGAGGATGTAGTGAGCTATGATTGCACCACTGCATTCCAGCCTGGGTGACAGAACAAGTTCCTGTCTCAAAATAAAAAACTCCAAAAACTTTTGTATGTATATTTATATGTGCTCTATATTATAATTTGTATACGTATATACAATGTGTTATATAAATATATTTGTAATGAATATAATATACATTTATAATATACATTAAATATATTCATACGATATGTATTTTATATATGTGTATATATATTAAAAGGAGAGTTTAACCAAAAACCTGATAATATAATTGTTTTGACACTTGGCTGTTTCCTGTGAAGCAAACCAAATAATTACTAGTGTTTAAATTATGGTACTTGAATTAATTTTATATTTTTTGATGACATCTGTAAATTAATTATTTAGTACAAGATGTAATTTTAAGTAAGTACATTTTTTGGACCATATTTTGACTAGTATTGTGTTATTTTTCTTTTGACTGATTTCATTACACCACTTACTTAAGTTTTGACTTTTTCTTTGGTTGCTTACATTTTTAAAGTACATATTCATGTTTATCCTTGCTTCCAAGTAAACTCACTGTTTATTATAGGTGCTTTATAATCAGTTTATAATGCTTGGGATTACTCAGTAAATGTTATTGTCTGCCTAGAAATTGGAAATTAGATTAGCTTTTTGCATCTCCTGTATAGTAAATGAAGATACTATCTTGGAGTTTATGACCAAAAATAACCCTAATTAGTATATGAAAGCTCCATGTATCCAGAAACTATGGATATATGACATGAACATATCTTGATAAAACTATGAGCGTATGTATAAAACTGTGAGCATATCTTTGTAAAACTTGTCATATTGGTTGACAAAGCTAAATTAAGACACTAATTAAAAATGTGGGAATATAACTTGAAACCTTTATTAACGGTAGCAGTAAAAGCAATAATAATGAGAAAATTTTATAGAAAATTTATTTTTATTTCATAGTTTTCTAAGAACCTGCCAACTAATTTCGATGACTAAACATTAATCCACATTCCATTGCATAACCATTCCACAGAAGCTTTTACAAATTGCTGTAATTTTCAACAAAGAAGCTGGTGGAAGTTGAAATATACGGTATTAAGTCATAAAAGGCTTCAATTCCTGATATATGAGTGATATGGAGGAGTGAAGTAATTATCTGGATCACAGGAGAGAAGATAACCATTTTAGGTGTGGTGACATAGACATGTCATATGAAAGTCTTTTTTTCTCTTTTTAAAGTGTCTGTTTCCAGCTTTTGGTGTGGCCTGTTGTGATGAGGAAGCCTGAGGCAGCCATCAGGGGATAGCGTCTCGGGGGCCTAGGCCTCTTGCTCAATGTCTTCAGCCAGAGCAGATGGTTTTATTTGATTTATGTGCTGGTATTCTCTCAAAGACATCTTTCGAAAAAAAAATTCTCTGAGTTCCAGAACCAGGCTGGTTTGGAAACCACTGTCCTAACAGAATGTTTAAGTATTTTTGACATAAGCTGAGCAGCGGAAAATGATACTGGAACGTAAGTAGTGGCAGGGGAGAGAGACGGTTCACATAGCAGGGGGAAGATTAATTTTCTCTCCACACACCACAGTGAAAAATGAGAAGAACGTAATACAGTTGTTTCATGCTACCCATATGCTATTTGCTGGAATTATGCTGCACTTTAAAAAATTTAGGTAAAATTCTTATAGAGTGAACTATTTTAAATAAAGGAGACGATTCCATAGCTTTTAGAACATTCGTAATGTTGTGCAAGCATCACGTCTATTTAGTTCCAGAACATTTTCATCACTGTGTTGTACTTTTAAATTTATTCATGGGGTTTATTTGTGCTGTGCTTCTTTCTAAAAAAAGCTTTGGAGTGGCTTCTCGTTAAGGCTATTAATAAAATAGAAATGGAAGATCAGAACCAAGGAAAGGAGAAAGAAGCTAACATGAAATCAACATGTGTTAATGTAGTTTGTATTCAACATCAGGTTTGACGCTTAAGCTTTCCAGCAGCAGAGCATAAAGGTACATCTGATAAGTTATCCAAGAGCAGAGAATAATTCCAGCTCCTCAGTGGAAACAGGTTTTCTTGACACTGAATTCTAAATGAAATTTCTCAACTGGGACTTGATGTGACATTGAACGACTGCAGTTTCACAGTGTATACTGAAGAGTTTGTAATATGACTTTTTCTGTAATAACCTTCAATAAAACCAGATTTTAGAGACAGAAAAGCTATAAATATTTGACCTCTACTAGCTTCATCTCAAATTAGTCCATATAATTTTTTTTTAAACAAACAGGAAAAGTGTGAGATTGCGAGGAAGCCCTTAAGAATGTCCCATCAGCAGGAATTGTGGTGGCCAAGGCAGCACCCTCAGCAGGACCTGAGGGGGTGGGACCAGGTTTTGCCAGGGATATGTTTTGAAGTTAAGGGTGGAATGTTATAGATTGAAGGCTAAAATCTTTTTATATATTAGGCAATGAAGTGTAGGTGTTACAAAATAAAAGCCTCACTGTGCACAAAGATGTACAACTGCTGCACGTGGTTACAGGAGTTACTTTTAGTCAATGGACTTGGTGGGTGACAAATGTAGATATAATTGGAGGATATTTATAGGGAGAAAGTATTTAGTAGATTTGGTAAATTTATATCAATGGTAGAAGTATGGAAGGATTAAGGTAGATTTTTATTTGTTCTATACTCCTACTTTCAAGTTGCTGTTCCTAAAGATTTTGGTAATTTGGAGTGCAACTATCAGTTTATGCGAGTTCCAGTTTCATTACATACTTGTAAGCCCTAGGTGTAATCATTAACACTGTTTTTCTAATATAAATGCTGAAAAGGATTCTTATTGTTACTTATATTTTCGTAGATGAGGATACTGAAGGCTGCGATGCTGTAGAAACATCAGATCATAAGCTGAATGGACATGCACAGTGTGTGTGTATGTGTATACAGGCCACTGACCGGTACTCTGTGTGTGTGTGTATATATATGTATATTATGTACACACACACACACACATATATATAGTATATATATAAACAGTACCAGTCAGTGGCCTGTTCGGACCTGGGTGGCACAGCAGGAGGTGAGCAGCAGGTGAGGTAGCAAACTTTTATCTGTATGTACTGCCACTCCCTGTCTCTCACATTACTGCCTGAGCTCCACCTCCTGTCAGATCAGCAGCAGCATTAGATTCTCATAGGAGCAAGAACCCTATTGGGAACTGTGCGTGCGAGGGATCTAAGTTGCAGGCTCCTTATGAAAATCTAATGCTTGATGATCTGTCACTGTCTCCCATCACCCCTAGATAGGGCTGTCTAGTTGATAAAAAACCAGCTCAGGGTTCCCACTGATTCTATATTATGGTGGATTGTATTATTATTTCATTATATATTAAAATGTAATAATAATAATAGAAATAAAGTGCACAATAAATGTAATGCTCTTGGATCATCCCAAAACCAGTCCACAGAAAAACTATCTTCCATGAAACCGCTTCCTGGTGCCAAAAAGGCTGGGGACTGCTGTTCTACAGTGACTACTTTAATCACTCTTGTATTCATGCTGTCTCCTACAGGGTCTTGATTGGAGTAAATGCTTAATAAAAGTTTATTGAATGAATGAACAAATGAATGAGCTGGGACAGAGGTCTCTTTCTTTCAGGTTGGATGCAGTGTATACATTGCATTTATGTGAGAATTTGTTTCCCATGTTTTAAAAAACACTTTATGGGGAGGCCAAGGTGGGCGGATCACCTGAGGTCGGGAGTTTGACACCAACCTGACCAACATGGAGAAACCCTGTCTCTACTAAAAATACAAAAAATCAACCAGACGTGGTGGTGCATGCCTGTAATCCCAGCTACTTGGGAGGCTGAGGTGGGATAATTGCTTGAACCCGTTAGGTGGAGGTTTCAGTGAGCCAAGATCGCGCCATTGCACTCTAGCCTGGGTAACAAGCGTGAAACTCCGTCTCAAAACAACAACAACAACAACAACAAACACAACATCAACAAAACCCACTTTATGCTCTATAGTGAACACATTAATTAAAATGAGTATTTTATATGGTGTTTGGTTAAAGAGATGAATGGCTAAAAAATCTAAGCTCTAAAGCATGTGAAATGAGTAGACTTATTGAAAAAGAAACTTACTGAAAAAGAAACAAAATATTTTGGTAAAGAGAAAGTAAATTAATATATACAAATAGGCAGTTTTCTGTAATTGATCTAATATACTTCCCCAGGTCATGTTTAGTAAATAATAAACTTCAGCAACCACTTCTTTTAAAAATGAATGAAAGAAGTCTTTGAAATTCTAGCAGATTATGTGAAATTTTATAAAAGCTGTTTCAGTTATTGCCTCCTAAAATGTGACAGTGACACTCATAGTACAGCTTTTGAAATTCACATACACAAAGGGGAGAATCATGTATATGCATTCACATATTTGAATTATATATGTATATAATTATATACATATCGGATTATAATTATATATCAATCACACTTACATTACCTAATATTAACACATATAATACTAACGTGTTGTATACAGTAATCCCCCCATGTCCTCATGGATACGCTCTAGGACCCCCAGTGGATGCCTAAAACTGCAATATTATTGAATATTATTGAAGCATATGTGTGTGTATACATATATACGCACACACTATATATATATTGAACCATATATGTGTATACACACACACACAATTTCTTTTCCTATACATACATACCTATGATGAAGTTTATGTTAGGCACAGTAAGAGATTAACAATAACAACTAATGATAACATTGAACAATTGTAACAGTATACTGTAATAAAAGATAGGTGACTGTGGTCTCGCTCTCAAAATATCTTATTGTATGCGATATTTTTAGACCATGCTTGACTGCAGGTAACTGAAACCTGAAAGTGAAACTGCACGTAAGTGTAGACTACTGTAACACAGTCTTTAAACTTAAAGTGCCCTCCCCGCCTCACACACACACACACACACGTACGCACATACACACACGGAGTTTTAATGTACATAGCTTTTTGTTTTTTTTTTTTGAGATGGAGTCTTGCTCTGTTGCCCAGGCTGCTGGAATGCAGTGGTGTGATCTTGGCTCATTGCAGCCTCCGCTTCTTGGGTTCAAGCTATTCTCCTGCCTCAGCCTCCCGAGTAACTGGGATTACAGGCACACACCACCACGCGTGGCTACTGTTTTGTATTTTTGGTAGAGACTGTTTCATCATGTTGGCCAGGCTGGTTTTGAACTCCTGACCTCAAGTGATCCATCTGTCTTGGCCTCCCAAAGTGCTGGGATTATAGGCATGAGCCATCATGCCCAGCCAAACGTACATAGTTTTAATGTGTATTTTTAACGTTCTGTAGTCCTTTAGGAGTAGATTGCCAGTGGTTCTGTGGTGTCCTATCATTTGATGATTCCAAATAAATGAACTCTGATACATTTTATATTGTTTTGTGTGGATACATAAACAATATATAAATTGAATGTTGCATTAGTTAGGGGTTATTGTAGGGAACTGATACCACTCTGGTTTTTTGAATCAGAAGAGATTTATTCCAAGCAATTACAAAATTGATGGAAGAGCTTGAAGAGTGGTAAAATTAGGGGCTGGCATTAGTTGCTAGCATTTGTTGTTTCACCACTGAAGTTGTGATGAAGAGTTCTGGAAGATTCTGTGTGGAAAGCGAAAGGGAATGAACTTCCATGTCTCAAGTGGAGAGGATTCCAGGTGGCAGAGCAGGGACCTTTTCAGATACGTTTGAAAAGGAAAGGCCAGTGCTAGCCAGGCAGACACCAGACCCAGGATTGTACCAGGCGCGTGTGTGTGTATGTATTGTCTCGAACTCCCAACCTCAGGTGATCCGCCCATCTCGGCCTCCCAAAGTGCTGGGATTACAGGTGTGAGCCACCGCGCCCAGCTGTGTGTATGTGTTGTGTATTTGCACACACGTGTGTGTGCATGTATATCCTGGAGAAAGTTATTTAAGGTCTTTGTTCTTAAGGAAGTTTCTTTGGAGGTGGCAAGATTACAGGTAAGAAGCAATAGAAGTAGAAATGAAAATCCAGAAGGAACTTTAGAAATAGTCAACTCTCATTCCCTGTCTTCACAGATGAAATAACTATCACAGGAGTGTGATGATTTTTCTCGAGGTCACATAATAGAGGCCTGGGCTGAGAACAGTGTATGTGCAGAGAATCTTTCTGGACCTTACCAACTGGCTCTGACATTATAAAAGATCATTTATTTAGACAATAAGATCAATAGTATAGTGAGTTTCTGCAAAAATAGTCATAGTAACTTGATCTGATTATAAAAATACAAACACAACAAGGTTTGTTTCTGATTTAAGACTATGAAGTGTCCAGAGGTGTATAGATTGTTTACAGATTAAGTGCTACTAAATTGGGTGCCCTCTTTATCCTGCAATAAAGGTGTGAGTCTGCAATTTACCTGTTTCATTAATTCTTAAATGCACATTTTGTTTCCACCTTTTAATATAGCCACAGTCTGAATGTGTCTTAGAATGTATGGCTCCCTGGATTTGGTAAAAAACAGTAATTGTTGGCTCATGCCTGTAATCCCAGCATTTTGGGAGGCCGAGGCAGGCGGATCACTTGAGGTCAGGAGTTCGAGACCAGCCTGGCCAAGATAATGAGACCCCATTCCTACTAAGAATACAAAAATTAGCCAGATGTGGTGGTGTGCACCTGTAATTCCAGCTACTCAGGAGGCTGAGGCAGGAGAATCACTTGAACCCAGGAGGCAGAGTTTGCAGTGAGCCGAGATCATGCCACTGCACTCCAGCCTGGGTGACAGAGCAAGACTCCATCTAAAAAAAAAAAAAAAAACAGTAATTGTAGGAGAGTCTACTGAAGTAGTTCTCATAGGAACTGTAACTTAAAGTTATCTGAAATAACTTTTTAAAAACAAAAATGTCTAGGCTGTGACTCAGGCTTGTTGAATCGGCAATCATCAGATTATGAATGTGATAGTAAAGTGTTTTCCAGCAATATTTCACAACTTTTCATCTGCTTACTTTTTTTAGGGAGTAGTGTGAATGGTAAATTCTGTTTAGACTTGAAACATTTTCTGTCTTAAATCAATGTGTGTCACATGTTGGTAAATTGTAAGCTTTGCCAATACGAATTTTTTTCTTTCCTTTTATACCAGCAACAGATAACAAATTAGATGAAACTAATATTACCACTGTTACACTTTACTCCTGGTGAGATTGTTGGTTTTAGTGCCCTAGGAGCTTATTTTATAGAAGATTTTACAGTTTAGAAAGTATTTTGCATATACGATCTCAGTGGATTCTTAGAGTGGTTTCTGAGGAAAATACAACAACAGATAATGTTATATTTTTGGTGCAAATGAGAAAATAATGTGCTCAAGGTCTATAGCTAATTCATATTTGAGTATCTACAACAAGCCCAGTGTGTCATGTAGACATGGAAATGTGCTATTCTAGATATTTTAAGACTAATTATTCAATAATCACTTGAGTATTTTTGAGAATAGTTCCATGCACTGTTGTATGTGTTGTATGGAATAGAGTGATGTACAGTATATACACATAGATTATTTAAATTTCTGTTAATATGTAAAATGAAGAAATAGCAGTTACCTGAGTGATTATCTTCTCTGGTGTGTGCATGATATTATGAGAAAATTCCAGTTTCGGTGTAGTATGAGGAAAAAGCATGGGCTTTAGGGTTCATCTCATCCTGGGGCTAACACTTAACTCTTCCAGTGGTTAAGTGTCTGTGACCTTGGGCGAGTGACTTTTTTGGGGGGTGTTATTTGGAAAATTGAGATGAATGTGTCTATTCATATAGATTTTATGAGGGTGAATGAGGTAATGTGCATAAAATGTCTAGAAAACTGGCTGGCCCATAGTAAGCAATTAATAAATGATAGCCATTAATATCATCTTTTCCAATATTGAAATAAAAAGTAGAGAAATATAGACCCATGAGTCATGATAAATTTATATTACAAAATAAAATATTAACACACCACCAACACAGAAGTTGAAATACAGGTTTATGAACAAACATCCAGACTGCAGTGATAAATGATCAACCCCAGAGCCAGGGGTATTTTCTTTTATTTATTCGTTGTCCTTTGAGTTGTTTTGTAAGTCTTAAGGTAGATTACAGAAAAGCTGGAGAATGTACCATATTTGTTTTAAATCCAGGATTCCAGATTTCATCAGGGCGTGCAGTAACACAAAAAGACATGAAACATGAACAACAATGTCTTATTTATAATGTGAAATTATTAAACTTTTGATCAACTTGTTTTTTCCATTCCCTTATTATCTTACCTAGATTATGATCACAGCATTTAATTTTTTACTGAAGAGTTAGAGGCCAGGCAGCCCTTTGGGAGGCCAAAGAGGGGCGATTGCTCAAAGCCGGGAGTTTTGAGATCAGTCTGGAGAGCAAAACAAGACTCTACAAAAATACCTAAATGAACCGAGCACGGTGGTGAGTGCCTGTAGTCCCAGCTATTCAGGAGGCTGAGGTGGAAGGATCTCTTGAGCTCAGGAGTTCAAAGTTGTAGTGAGCTATGCTGACACCACTGCACTCCCGCTTTGGCAACAGAACAAGACTTTATCTTAAAAAAGAAAAAAGAAGAATTGTATCATTTGCTTCCTACAGGTACATTTTTCTGCCTTTTCCTCCACAACTCAATATATGTTCTTTAGCTTTTGGGTATGTCCAATAACAGCAGTTACTTTGCCTTTGTCCTCTGTTACCCTAGCATTTACAGCTTTTTTTTTTTTCCCCAGATGCTTATATTTTTCTACTATCTGCTTATAAAATGCTTTAAGAAGACTGTGAAAGTTATCCTGTTGTCACATCTGTATCTTTTTCTGATTCCCAGTACTTGGATTTCAAAGTAGCTGGTAGTCCTAAGTGCTTGGCAAGATAGATGGAAGACCATGGTAAACATTCATCTTGGCTTTTCCTGGTCTCCGCAGTTGCGATAGCTGTGATTCTGAGTAGGGATGGCAGATATAGGACAGTGTTCTCAGGGGAATCTGTTGTCCCTTTAAGGTGAAGGAAAGCAATGTTGACTGGAAAAAGCCTCTCTGTTAGTTTGGATTGACATTCTTCCTTTCTCCCTCTTTGAGAATCACGGATATAGAGACAGGGAAGGTGGAACACCCCCTCCGACTGCTGCGTCAGCTGTAGCTTCTGCTTTAGAAGGGTGCCTGGAAGGCAGTGTTTGATAGGTGTATTATTCTCTGCTAGGGAATCCCAGCCCCCCTGTATATTCCAGACATGTTATGATGAGAACTCATCCAACAGTTTCCCTGATCTTACCCACACTTGGCAGTGTGCTTTGATTTAGATATAATTAAATTTTTGCATTATTTAATGCTATATTGAGTACTTTCAGAGGATTATAACAAAAATATTCAAACACTTGAAATGAGATATCTGGTCAGTCTAGGTACTTTTGTGTTTCTGATTCTTATTTTATGTTCCTTTAGAAACTCTGTGACAAATCTTGCCTTTTCATTCTTGATAGCTAACCTCTACAGGGAAAAAGGTAGTTACACAGTTATTTGTCAGTGATATGTCCTAGCCGCTATTGGCCCGTTTACTTTTGCGTCTGGCTGCATCCAGCTGGGCACCTCTAAACTGAGGTAACTAATTACTTGCCTAAGCCCAGAGGAGCTACAATAAACTTCATAAAATAAACAGAGCAATGATGCATGTAGCAGTTTATCACCTCTGGTGCCTTTCTTCACGTTAAGTGGTGATTCTGTTTTTAGCATAGACTAGGCAGAGAGAAGAGGCATAGACAGGACATGGAGTTTGGACAGTTTCTGTTTTTTTTTTGCTCTGTTACTCGGGGACCCTTCCCTTCCCTTCCCGTTCCTCTTCCCCTTCCTCTTCCCCTTCCTCTTCCCCTTCCTCTTCCCCTTCCTCTTCCCGTCCCCCCCATCCCCTCGACCTAGTGTCACTCTGTTGCCACACTGGAGTGCAGTGGCGCGATCTTGGCTCACTGCAACCTCTGCCTCCTGGGTTCAAGTGATTTTCCTGCCTCAGCCTCCCAAGTAGCTGGGATTACAGGTGCATACCACCACGCCCAGCTAATTTTTGTATTTTTAGTAGAGACGGAGTTTCACCATGTTGACCAAGATGGTCTCGATCTCTTGACCTAGTGATCTGCCCGCCTTGGCCTCCCAAAATGTTTTTTTTCCCCTACCAAATCATTCACACTCAAATTTAAATTTAAATGTTAGTTTTAGATTACTTGATTCCAGAACCAAATTTAAGTGATTTTAAATTTGTTTTCTATTTTGGGATATTCATTGCATTGTTTTATTTCATTATTGTTGATTATTAGAATCTTAAAAATAATCATCTTAATAAACCTCACTAATGCTTATTGAGAACTGGTTATTTGCTAGATTCTCATCTGAACACTTAAAAAAATTTAGTTTTAAAATGATTCTGTGGTAAGTTTTGTTATTAGCCCTATTTCACAGATGAAGAAACTGAGGTTTTAAGAGGTTAACTGTAAAAGAAGATTTGCCAGAAACTAACTAAATACCACTCCCTCCTTTTTGAGACATAACATTTTTCTTTTGAGGTTACCCTATATTATTGAGGAAGTTAAAAAGAGTACATACATAGTATATATTATGGTGTTTATAAATTGCCCAAATGTTTTCTGAAACCATTATTTGAGTAGCTCTGAAATGGAAATTATGATTACTCGTTGTTAATTAATTAAGTGCTTTAAGCTTAGTTCTCTTCAGCACATGAGTTGAGTATAAACATTGAGTGCAGCTACACCACACCATTGGATACAAAGAAGTGTTACAGAGTCTAATTTGTCTTCTTAGAGGGAAAACAGACATGTATACAATTAAGTTGTAATGTGGATCAGACTGTGATGGTTGCTGTAATTCGGAGTTGGGGAACTGTAATGGGAACAGAGAGAATGAAGTTACTGATTTTACTGGCAGGATTGGGGAAGGCTGAAGCGTTGTCATTCTGTTTCTGAGTTAACTGATCCTGTTAGATCCTGCAGTTTAAATTGGTTCAAATTTTTATGACTCCTTAGTTTTCCAACACTATAGGTACTATATGCAATCTATACTTGTAGTGCATAGACATTCCTGGGCTATGGAAGATAAGAAATCCTATTTTTAGATTTTAAAAGTAATCTTTTTAGAGATATTAAAAATATAGTGCTTTTAAGTTACTTATGGGGGTAAAGCTCTTTGAATTTTGTTTGGTAAAAATGCAATTTCCTTTTTAATTTTTTGAGATTGATTAGATGTTTGAAAAGGATACACATAATAATTGGGTTTCTTTTTTTTTGGTTCCTACTCTAGAAGATACGGTTTCCAGATGAGTCCCTTAAATTAGAAAGCTGCTTACATTGTATACATTTTACAAGTTTTTAATAGAATTCTATAGTTTCATATATTTCAAAGGCACTAATCATGTCTTGTTCCCCCCCACCCCCCTCCTTTTTTTTTTTTTTTTTTTAAGACAGAGTCTCACACTGTTGCCCAGGCTGGAGTGCAGTGGCGCGATCTCGGCTCACTGCAACCTCCGCCTCCTAGGTTAAAGCAATTCTCCTGCCTCAGCCTCCCAAGTGGCTGGGATTACAGGTGCCCACCACCACACTTGGCTAATTTTTTTGTATTTTTAGTAGAGACGGTGTTACACTGTGTTGGCCAGGCTGGTCTCAAACTACTGACCTCATGATCTGCCTGCCTCGGCCTCCCAAGGTGTTGGAATTACAGGCGTGAGTCACCGCACCTGGCCTGTCCTCTTTTTAAAAAAAATCACATAGCATTTAGTACAGCACCAGCCTGAAAGAAGGTAAATGTTCACTGAATGTTTGTAAATTAATATTAAAATATGGTGATGGTCTGGTGCAGTGGCTCACATTTGTAATCCCAGGGGTTTGGGAGGCTGAGGCAGGAGACTCTCTTGAGGCCAGGAGTTTGAAACCAGCCTGGACAACATAGCGAGACCCTGTCTCTACACAAAAAAATAAAACAAACTAGCTGGGTGTGGTGGTACATGCCTGTAGCCCTATCTACTTGGGGGGCTAACCTGGGGGGATCCCTTCAGCCTAGGAGTTCAAGGTTACAATGAGCCATGATCACACCACTGCATGCCAGCCTGGGCAACACAGTGAGACCCTATCTGTATAATTTTTTTTTTAATAGTAAGAATAAATATGGTGATATAAACATAGAGCCCTTAACAATTGGTTCCCTCTTCAATATGTATTCCTTCATGTTCAGTCTAGTCTTGATGTCCTTCACAACTCAGGTTTTTTTCCTTCTAAAATTTAACTGTGTCAATTACTTCACTGCTTAAAACTCTCCTCTGTTTTCTCTTTGCTTGAAGGATGAAGTCCAGTTTTGTGCCTGGCTTGCTGCCCACTTCATGATATAATCTGGTCTAGCTTAACCTCAGACTTCTGCAGGGTTCTGCTCCCCCTTTGAAGAGTTAGCCATTTCATTTTATACAATCCACCCCTAGTCGAAACACCCTTCTTCTCCTCCTTCTCCTTCTTCCTCTTCCTTCCTCCTTCCTCCTCCTCCTCCTCCTTCTTCCTCTTTCTTCTTTCTTCTCCTCCTCCTCCAATTATAACACTTAACGCATTATTCTGTTTGTTGACTTCTATGTCTCTTTGGAATTACGTAAAGGTGGGATTTCTGCCTTCATGTATTTATAGTATTCGTCTTTTTAATGACCAGTGCCTGACACATAGTGTATCAAAAAATACTTGTCCAATGATTGTGTTCTGTCCTCAGAGTCCTGCAAAATTATTATGCTCATTAAGTGTACAAGAATCTTTTCATAAAAGGTACTGTTTATAGTCAGATGTTAATGAAACATTTCTTATATTTTAAGTTGTTTGGAATATTGCATGTATAC
>NW_012100987.1:875035-891467 GCF_000951045.1 Mandrillus leucophaeus
TAAGTGAGTTATTTGGCTATTTATATGAAGATTTGAACATAGTGGTTTACAATTTCCATTAAATACTCTGGATAGCAAACAGTCTTATTGTTTTGTGTGATTAATACAGTATCTCTGAGTGAACATGCGATTTGCATTGGAGAAAGAACACAAGTTTAAAAGAGCAAGCATATTATTAGGCTTAATGAATAGTAAGCAGCATATTCAGGCAGATAATAAAGTATTACATTTGAATTGTGAAAAGTAAAAATTATGAATTTTATCACAACACTTGGCCGTAAATGAATCAAAATCAACATAAATAGAATAAAAAAACTTTATATACGAAGTGTAGCATAAAGAAATTTAGATGTGGCAAATTTTACTTAAAGTTGCCATCAATAAACTGGAATTACCTCTTGGATGAGGAACAAGGCAGTTTTTTGGGAGATTTTGTCTATAGCAAACACGTTTATAGAACTTCTAAAGGGAAGCATTAATAGAGATGTTGCTTGAGCTTATCTTCAGCTGCAGAAGCTAAGCTCTTTGCTCTCAAAATATATGGTCCACATAATACTGTACAAAATATTTGGCACTAAAATAATGTAGCTTTCCACTTAAATTACCTTAAACAGGATATACTTTTATCTCCTGTCATATCAAAATATTTGGCACTAAAATCATGTAGCTTTCCACTTAAATTACCTTAAACAGGAAATACTTTTATCTCATATCATATGCCCTTTTGACTACATAGATACGTATCTATAGGAAACTATTTCTGAATTTTCTAAAATGCGAATCTAAGAGACTTGTAGCCTGTTTATCTATAGACAATGTGGTCGACATTAATCTGCTTTAAAAAATAAGTGAAGAGACACACCATGTTTCTGCATGAAAATTCTTAATATTCTAGAAGTTTTCCATAATATTTTACTATTTATAACTTGAATTCTCAGTGTGTTATGGCCTTGCATGGGCTCTTCCTTTTAGATCTATCATTGTTACAGAATGTAGCCACAGGTTTGCTGGCTAGACTTTCTAAAACTGACTTCCAAGTGCTTTAGAGGACATTGATTGGATTTGCCCCTTTTTATACATCTAGGATAGAGCTCTTCTGTTTTATTCTATCCTTAGGCATTTACAAGTGACTGGGCTTTTGTTAAGGTGGGTATTTCAAGAGCAGCTAATATTGAAAGGCATATTAATGAAATGTTTCTAGAGAAAATTGAACCATAAGCATTGCTCAAGTGAAACATTTGGAATTGTTTTTAGCATAGAGATGCTTATTTGCTTTATTGTTTTTATCAGTTGTAAGTTTCTAGGAGTTACTAGGAAATGTAATTAACGGTATATGAACAAGAGTAGTATGCTTCAAGAGGGAAACTGGACTAGAAGAATTCAACAGGTGGAAGTTGTCTTTTGAAAGAACAGTTTACCATATCAATTACTGGATATAGCAGAATGAGGAAAAGACGTTTATGACATTGGAAAATTGTAGTGTGATGGGAGAATCTGAAGATTTTATTTTTGCCATATTCGTGTAGCTTTTTGAGTATTTTCTTGGCTAAGAAACATTTGGCTTATGAAACATTTTCCTCAATTGTAAGAATTGCAGATCTAAAGGATTTTAAAAAACAGGTTTTTAGTAATACCAGGCAAAACTCTGTACTCTTTTGACAGACCTCTGCCAGCCACCAGAAAGAGTTAATGCATCTTCAAATAGTTCACAGTGAATAGCAGCGACTTCTCACTGGGAAGGTCAGGGCACTTAACAGCTTGCTCTGTTTTATAGAGGAATTAGCTGCTACTGGTGAGTTAGCTATTCTCTGAGAGTCAGTTATCCACTGGAGAGCTGCCAAACTTTTAAAGACATCAGCTACTTCTTAGTGTCCCAAATCTCAAAAACTGTATATCGGTGTATTGTAGAGGGGCCAGAAATAGCTCCATTCTCTTAAAAAAAAAAAATGTTTATAATGAGACTAGCACTTCAAGGAATTTAACGGAATAATTTTGCTACTCCTCTGCTCATACTGTGGACAACTAAAGTAGATTTAAAAAACCTTTTTGTTTTAGAATAAGTTCAGACTTATAGAAACATTGAAAGAATAATACAAAAACTCTTACTCCATTGACTCACATTTTACATTTATTAACATTTTTGCAAAATTTGCCTTATAATTCTCTCAGAATCTAGTTCTCCTTGTTACTGTAATTTTTTTTGAACAATTTAAAAATAAGTTGCAGACATGCTGCTGCACTGCCCCCTTAATGCTTCGTTGGATTTTTCCTGAAAACAAGGACACCGTTAGATAACCACCGTGCTGCCATAAAAATTGGGAAATAAATACCAAACTGTTGTTATCATTTAATCCACAGACCCCATTCAGATTTCACCAGTGATCTCAGTAATATCCCTTTAGGCCTAGGATCTGTATCTAATCCATATGTTGATGTTTAAGTCTCTCCTAATCTGGAGTTTTCCTAATCTTTTCTACTCTCTCATTACCTTGACATTTTTGAAGAGCACCAGTTATTTTTGAACAGGCATTTTTAGGATATTTCTCATTTTGGGTTTGGCTAATGCTTTCTCATAGTTAGATACAAATTATGCGTTTTTGGGAGGAATATCACAGAAGTGTGTTCCTATCAGTGCATTTTAGCAGGAGGCATGAGATGTCAATTTGTCCCATTACTGGTGATGTTAACTTTCATCACTTGGTTAAGATGGTGTCTTCCAAGTTTCTCTAATGTAAGATGAAGAAGAATTTTTCACTTGTCAATTAAGAATAAGGATTCTGTGGGGAGATGCTTTTTATGAAACATTTTACCCATTAGTGTCCATTGATGATTCTTCCCCAAATCCATTATTACTATGATGGTTGTGAAATGGTTTTGTTTTTTCTTAAGGCGGAGTCTCACTGTTACCCAGGCTGGAGTGCAGTGGTGCAATCATGGCTCATTGCAGCCTCAGCCTCCTCGGGCTCAGGTGATCCTCCCACCTCAACCTCCTGAGTAGCTGGGACTACAGGCGTGCACCACTACAACTGCTTAATTTTTGTATTTTTTATAGAGTTAGGGTTTCACCATGTTGTCCAGGTTAGTCTTGAACTCCTGAGCTTCAGTGATCTGCCTGCCTTGGCCTCTCAAAGTGCTGGGATTACAGGTGTGAGCCACTGCACCCAGCCTGAAATGGTAGTTTTTGATTCCACCATTCCTTCTTCATGAACTAGTTGACATTTGTGTTAGTCCGTTTTCATACTCCTATGAAGAAATACCCGAGACTGGGTAATTTATAAAGAAAAAAAGGTTAAATGGACTTACAGTTCCATATGGCTGGGGAGGCCTCATAATCATGGGTAACGGAAGGTAGGAGCGAAGGCACATCTTACATGGTGGCAGGCAAGAGGGCATGTGCAGGGGAAGTGCCCTTTAAAAAATCATCAGATCTTGTGAGACTTATTCCCTATCATGAGAACAGCATGGGAAAACCTGCCCCCATGATTCAATTGCCTCCCATGACACATGGGGATTATGGGAGCTACAATTCAACATGAGATTTGGGTGGGGACACAGTCAAATGATATCACCATTGTATATAAAATAGAACTTTATTTTCTTGTCTGTTTGTTTATATCAGTGTGGATTCATGGATTCTTATTTTGGTTAGTGGGCTATAACCAGTCACTGTCATTATTTCCCAGAGTTTGCCAGTGGCAACTCTTTTACACTGACTTCTATATCTTTTTCCCATACTGTAGTTATTCTTTGAGCACTTTTGGGACAAAAATGGATTTCAGACTTATTTTATACTTACCTAGCTTGTCAGTCAGCCATTTTTTCAAGAAACTCCAGATTCTTTTAGTAGAGAGTGGTATTTAGAAACCCACACCAGGATACTTGGTATATTCGTTGCCACTTGCTGTCATAGCTTCTAGGATCTGTCAGTGGACAGACATATGAAATCTATGTATGTTTATGCATACAGATTTACTATATCTAGAAACAACGTGATGTCCTTGTGTTAAAGATTGTTGCTTGCCTTAGCATTTCAGTATGTAATATTTACAGTTTGTAAAGATTAAATTAAAAACCTTGTTATAGAGTTATTTATTACTGAAGTTTTCCTTTCAAGTTATCATGACTGAATCATATTATATTTCTCTTACAAAGATGTTTTAATTATATCACTGATATCAAAGTGGTTTTTTTTAGTTGTAATTATGGTTTTTTTTTTTCTTTTTTCTTTTTTTTTTTTTTGATACAGAATCTTCCTTTGTCGCCCAGGCTGGAGTGCAGTGGTGTGATCTTGGCTCACTGTAACCTCTGCCTCCCGGGTTCAAGTGATTCTCCTGCCTCAGCCTCCCAAGTAGCTGGGATTACAGGTGCCCGTCACCATGCCCAGCTGATTTTTGTATTTTTAGCAGAGACAGGGTCTTGCCACGTTGGCCAGGCTAGTCTCGAATGCCTGACCTCAGGTGACTTGCCTGCCTTGGCCTCCCAAAGTGCTGGGATTACAGTCATGAGCCACCACACCAGGCCTGTAATTGTGTATGTTTTAATTGAACTTTTAAACTTTCCTCCTCTTAATATGAAAGCAACCATTTTTAGGTCTGTGAAACTCTCAGAACTTTTTTGTTTTACAGATTTTGAAATACGCAACTTAAATTATTTTTATAGGTTGAATCTGTGTTATTAATATTTCATCTTATATACAAAATATTTTTAGTTATCTGAAGCTTTTTATTTATTTTGTTAACTTTTAGGTTTGGGGGTACATGTGAAGGTTTGTTACATAGGTAAACACATGTCACAGGAATTTGTTGTACGTATTATTTTATCACCCAGGTATTAAGCCCAGAACACAATAGTGATCTTTTCTGGTCCTCTCCCTCCTCCCACCCTCCACCCTCAAGTAGACTTCACTGTCTGTTGTTTCCTTCTTTGTGTTCCTAAGTTCTTATCATTTAGCTCTTACTTGTAAGTGAGAATATGTGGTATTTGGTTTTCTGTTCCTGTGTTAGTTTGCTAAGGATAATAGCCTCCAGCACCACCCATGTTCTGGCAAAAGCCATGATCTCATTCTTTTTTATGGCTGCATAGTATTCTATGGTATATATGTACCACACTTTTAAAATCCAATCTGTCATTGATGGGCATTTAAGTTGATTCCATGTCTTTGCTGTTGTGAATAGTGTGCCATGAACATTCGCCTGCATGTGTCTTTGTGGCAGAATGACTTACATTCCTCTGGATATATACCCAGTAATGGGATTGCTGAGTCGAATGGTAGTTCTGCTTTTAGCTCTTTGAGGAATTGCTGTACTTCTTTCCACAATAGTTGAGCCAATTTACACTCCCGCCAACAGTGAATAAGTATTTCCTTTTCTCTGCAACCTCACCAGCATCAGTTATTTTTTGACTTTTTAATAATAGCAATTCTGACTGATGTGAGATGGTATCTCATTGTGGTTTTGATTTGCATTTCTCTAATGATCAGTGATGTTGAGCTTTTTTTCATATGCTTGTTGGCCACATGTATGTCTTCTTTTGAGAAGTGTCTGTTCATGTCCTTTGCCCACTTTTTAATGGGGTTGCTTTTTTTCTTGTACATTTGTTTAAGTTTCTTATAGATGCTGGATATTAGACCTTTGTCACATGCATAGTTTGCAAATATTTTTTTCCCATTCTGTAGGTTGTCTGTTTACTGTTGATAGTTTCTTTTGTGAAACTTTTAAATTTGCCATTCTCTTTTATTTATAGTATGAATCAATATAATGTGGTATAAAATGAGTATTGTGTGTATTAGAATAGATGAATCAAGTATGTTAGGAAAGGTCTGTCTCTCTTGCAGGTAATTTATATAATGGGTTAAAGAGCATTCATTGCCTTTGTCTTTTACACATATGCTTTCCTATCTGTGTATAATAGGGAAAAGCATCTTGTATTTTCATTTCTTAACAAGGGACAGTAGATTGTTTTTATTTTATGACTTATACTCTCTTGTCTTGATACTTTGGGTAGATATATTAGATCAGGAATGGGAACAGATTGTACAAAGAATCTATGAGCCCTTAAAATACTCTACTTCCGTACATACTTCGTGAGTGCTACATAGTAAGGCAGTATGGTTTGAAGAATGTTTTGGATAAATGGACAGGGCAGTTTCCTGTGTTTTCCACCGTGTGTGAGAGAATAAGGCTGAGGAATGCCACTGGCACCTGAGATGGATCTAATGAATGGGTGGCAGTCTGTGGGTCACCGTGGCGTGACAGAAAATGACTCATGCGTAGTAAATAATCAGTATTTATTGAATGGCATGGAATGGTGAGAGGTGAGGCAATAAATGTAAGTGAAGTAGAGTAGGCTCTTTTGTATTGTTTTTTTTTTTCTTTCAGTTATTTGCTCTAATCCCTATGAGAGGCACCATGCAAAGAACATAGGCACTGTGACAGCCAGGCATGATTTTTAGTGCCGAAGCCACTTCTTGCTAGCTGCATGTCTTTTGCAGCCTGAGAAATCTTCAATCTCAGCTGACTCATTTATAAGATGAAGATGATAATACCTACCTTATGGTAAGGTTGTGAGGCTATAGAAAGTGCATCAGACACTTGAACATATTAGTTCCTTTCTTCTGCATCTTTACTTGTAAATAGTTATTCCGTTTAAGTATTAACTGTACATTCTAAATTGCTTTCTCTGTGCCATTTCATTTTAAACTAACAGTAGTTATAAATTCCCACACCTCCAGGTCAAACATTACCTTTTTATATTGCTGGGAGAGTGCTGGTTCTTCCCTCTTCATAGTCCCCAGCGCTTCTCTCCACCTGACCCATGATGTTTTATTTATTTGTGTGGTTGTTGACATTCCTGCGGTGTCATGGACATTATTGTTTTGTCTGCTTAGAACCACAGTGAGCTACAGAAAACTGCCTCAGAACATGGAGTTTCAACGGACCTTTTAGTCATAGTCCCACGAGGTTCCTGGGGCCATAGAACATCTGGGCAGTGAATACATTTATCCCTTGGCTGAGGTGCTTGCCCCAGGGATGGGCCGCATCAAGTGGAGATTTTCCCTGGATATTTCACACTAGAGACCGTTTTCTCCAGTCACAGAGATGGAAGGGCTCCAGTTTGATTTGTCTGTAAAGCCAATTCCACACTGCCTACTTCTGGTTACACAAGGAAAATGAGTGAATTGGGTGTCTGTTACTTTTTACCAAAGAATGGACTTGGCCTGGAATCTTCCTCCACTTTCTCACTCCAGTTGCTAAGCTTTACTGATTTCTTTAGGCTCAGTTCAAGCAAATCTAATCCTTCTAAAATGTCCATTCTTAACCCTTAGACTGGAGTGAGGCTACTCCTTCCTTTCCTGGTTCCTCTCAATATTTCTTAATAGGTAACAAGCCGTTTTAAAATTTTTATGTGCACAAGTCGATGTCTTCTTTCATATCCTATTTCTAGAATATAAATTATCTGAATCTTTAGTACCAGTACAGATCCTGATACATTATAGATACTCAGTAAATGTTAATTCATTGAAAAGGCAATGATTTGCCTTTTGAATTCCAGGCAAATAGTTCCTTAGTAAAGATCTTTGGTAAGAAGAATGCAATATGAAATTATTTTTATTTACTTTCATCATTACAGTTGTTACCTAACTCTGATCCTTAGACCAACGGACCAAAGGTTGGGATCCTTAGTCCCAACAGACCAAACCAAAATGGAGTTACTCATGCTGAAGTTCCCAGGCACCAAGTAGAAATTAAGTTGTTTATTCAAGGAAGATGTCCTTATCTCAATTTTATAGATGTGAAAAGAAGCTTTTGTACGACAGTTAGGTATCATACTGAAGGTCACCTGACAGCTTTAGCAACAGAATTGAGATTAGAACAGGGGATTAAGATCATTTAGAAAGTTAAAAAAATAGTACAAAAGAGTTTCCTATAATCCTAGCACCCATATACTTGACAGGTTATGGAACCCGTTTTTCTCAAAGTTCTCAAGAATGAAAATTGCATAGAAACAAAGCCAAAACTCCGATTGCTCATAATGATAATTTGCATGTATAATTACTAGCTTATTTATATCAACCAGCTGATTACACCAGTTATAATTTCTAGATAAGCTTCTATAATTGATTGTTTAAAGGAATTTAGTACAGCTGTTGTAAAGCCCATTGATACCTCATTTCCCTTTTATTCTCCCTGGGACACCTCCAGAAATAGCTTAGTTTAAGCTTGCCAAGAGTGTTCATTCGCTGGGCACCCCTCAGGACTTGAGTTTAAGTCTAGCTTATTTTAAGCTGGACTTTGTTCACCTTGTCTTTCACTGAATGGGTATCAGCAAGGACATTCTCAGTTACAGTGGCAAGATTGTGGGTGGAATGGCATGGGAGGGCAAATGTGAGCAAACACACTCAGGGATGGAGCTGCACTGACCATATGAAAAGGAAGGGGTGGGTGGAGAGAGTGTGAAGTGCTGTGCCCGAGGAGCCCTCATTACACATGATAAAGCCTTAAGGGAGCAACTGTTCATATCTACACAAATCAACGGGGATATAAAAGAATGGAAGATGCAAAACAGAAACAGCCATCTGCACATATAATAAACATTTGGGAAGTTGTGATTTCTCCATCTGTCCCCCGATGAGCCTGGAGTACTAAGCTGATGTAAAGCAACGACACTTAACAAGAAAAGCCCTTGCAATGTCCTCTTCCCTATTTCTGTCAGTTGCTCATTCTGCTTTATAAATTCCAGTAGTGTGACCCTTTGGTCATGTTTGGAAAGAAGATACAGATATTAGGAAAGAAAAGAGATTTTGAAGTGTGTGCTTGGGTGGGGCACAAGGGGACAGTATGGACTGTTTTGAAAATGGCCTATTTAATTTAGAATTCACAAAAAGACCACTTGTTTAATTTTTAAAGAAATGAAACAATGCTAAATGAGTCATTTTTGGGAGTAAAAGCTGTCAGCCTTTAAAGCGATGTATGTTTCACAGTGAGAAAGGAATGTCTTCCAACTTAAAAGGCTGTAATTTTTGTCATCTAGCTAGATTATAGAGTAAATTTTACAAATTTCCAGTTACAGAGCATATCTATGGTGATATGTAGCTACAGATATTGTGAGAATATTTCATATAGACTCATATTCTCAACTGTCATGTATATATTTTATAATCTTCTTTTTCTCTGTTCATTGTCTGTGTGCAATGGTAAAGGTTGTTCTGCTTAACCCTTCTCTGGGAGATTTAGAGTGAAATACCTTTATCTAATCTTGTTCATTCTCTGTGGACTAACTCTAGCTTTTCTCCCTTTCCAGATGGGTGCTTTTTGGAATACATTATTATGTAGATTGCAAGATTCAGCTAAAAATCTATTTATTCTGTTCAAATTTTGCAGACGGTTCTATGCTCTGAAAGTCCTATGGGCTCTCAGACTAAAGTTTTTCTAAGTTTTTCTTTGCATTTCACTGCCTTAAAGTTTTTTTTGTTTTGTTTTTTTGGTCTAATTTTTCTCCCCTCCAGTTTTCTCATCTTTTTTCCTCCTCGATTTTTTCCAATTTCTCTCAGGTGTTTTGTTTTTTTCTTTTCTCCCCCAGTACCCTTTTTAAAAGAGTAGTGGTTCGACCTAAATAAATTTTAAAAGCATTGTGGGATCATTTTAATTAAAACCTTTTGTTTTATCTTGCTAAATTGATTTGGAAGACAAATTTTATCAACTTTTTAATGACAAGAATATAAATGCCTGGGAATGAAAATCTCAGCAAATGGCACCACATTTGTCAAGCCCTGAAGGCTTAAATGTTGCAAATCAGACCAGAAGATCCAGAAGGCTCTGGGTCAACCTTGACTCACTCTGTTATACATACTCATTCCTGTTCCATATTAAGACTTTGGGCTTATTCATTGAACTCTGGAACTGGATGGACTTTTCTTTGTGATGAGATGAAAATATTTACTTTCAGTGATGGAGATTATGAAGAGGGGGAATTTTACTTTGCCTTCTGTAGGTTGTTGATTTCCATATTGACTTATTTTTTAGATTAGGGTACGACAGTTACCTTTCTTTCCTATGTTACTGGAAAGATATGCTTCGTTCTTTTCTCTAACATGTGATTTTACAACATGAAAACATACATTTGGTGGTTTTAATACTTAAAACACCAAAAAAGTTACTCACAGAAAACTAGGATTGCCACCACTTGCGACTCTGTGTAATGATAACCTGGGTATGTGGTATGAGAAATTTGTGGTGGTCAGGTGATTTAGCTATGGCAATTTCCACAGTTAATTCTTTCTTACCTCTGTAGGATGCAGGAGTGTGTAGGGAGGGGGCCTACTGTCATCGTTACTGCTCTGAAAGTTGGCCATGTTCCATCAAAGACCAAAGCTGTCATGGCTGGAAATATGGGAGCCTATGAAATGTGTGATGACAGGAGTTGCAGTGAGGGTGGCATTCTCCTATTTACTTCACCCTTAGTCTGCCCTGTCTATATTTGCGGCAAGCCTTTGTCCAAGAAGGCAAAGACTTTTGCAATATTGCTTCAGATGAAGAATGATTCCATTTCAAAATGATCAAGATGAACTAATCCGGGGAACTGGGTTGCCAAAAATCATTTTAGAAGAAAATTGCTCCTCATTTGTCTGTTATATTTTTATTTCTGTTGTGTTCAATCGCCCATAGAGTGATTTAGATTAAAAGAGTCTTGATTTTATTCATAAGAGCTAAAGGAAATTATTATACATTAATTCCTGACTTGTTCATTTTTCTAGAAAAATCTAGTATAGATTCATACCAGCAAACATTATACTGGTTTTCCTATTACTGTATTTAATCCAAATATGACTAACAAAAGTGTAAGGGTAGAGGGTGAAACATGCTGGAAGTATGTGTAAAAAACATGAACATTGTCCAGATAAATTTTCAGCGTTTTTCCTCTAAAATCTTCTTTGGTAGTTCACCTCAGACCTTAGCATAGAATGTTACAAAAGCAGAAATGTGTTTGAGATCTGTTTCATGACATGAAACATTTTATTGTAATGTTTGAGCTTTGCTTGTTTCATCCCTTCCCGCTACTCCCCCCAAGTCCTCCCCAAAATAGTAAACAAACCCGACAGTACTGAAGCACCCCCTTAATGAAGGCTGAATTTTATGTCCCCTGTTGTTTTTAATACCTGTAGAGAATGCCAGGTATTAAATGTTTGCTTCCTGACATTATTTTAAGTACATATGCTTGCTTGCTTCCTGATTTTATTTTAATTTTTCTTCCCATTATAGTCTATTCCCTTCTTTGGCCCTTCCTCCTGTTAGTAAATTGTCAGAGGAGTATTTACCAAAGTATATCAGAAATCCATCATGTATAGTTCAAAAAATGAATTCATGAAAAAGTGATTTAGCATTTTCTTTTTGTTCTTCTAAGCAACATAAAACAAGAATACGGAAGTGTGGGCTTTCAAGACTTACCACTTAAACAGTGAATAAAGCACAGTTATAAATGTGTGAAGGATGCAAAGATCAGTGACTCAGGGATCCTAGCTCTTACAGGATCTTGCAAGTCCAGTGAAAGAGGTCAGTGATTATGAGTAATTTGAGTGTGAGTATCGGGGCAAGTGCCAAGGGAGGTCTAAATACAAAAGGAGCCAGCTTCAAGCTTCAAGCTTCAAGCCTGAGCAGCAGTGGTGTGAGGTTCACTAGCTGCTCTGATAGTTCCATGTTCTTTTTTTCTTTTTCTATTTTAATATTTAATTTAAAAATAGAGATAGGGTCTTGCTGTGTTGGCCAGGCTGGTCTTGAACTTGAGTCTAGGCTGGACTCAAGTGATCCTCCCACTTTGAACTCCCAAAGTGCTGAGATTACAGGCATAGGCCACTGCACCCAGCTTGAAAATTCTATCTGAATAATATTGTTGATATATACAGCAGATACTTAAAAGTTTATATTTTGAAGATATTCACTCTCTTCTTTTTTTTTTTCTTCTGAGACAATCTCTTGTCTTCCAGGCTGGAGAACGATGGCATAATCATAGCTAACTGCAGCCCTGAACTCTCAGGCTCAAGCAGTCATCCTACCTCAGCCTCCCGAGTAGCTGGGACTACAGGCATGCACCTCCATGCCCAGCTATTTTTTTGTGTTTTTTTTTTTCCAGGCAGAGTCTCCCCATGTTGCCCGGGCTGATCTCAAACTCCTGGGCTTCAGCAATCTACCTGCCTCAGCCTTCCAAAGTTCTGGGATTACAGGTGTGAGCCACTGTGCCTGGCCAATATTCATTCTTTCTACTTTTGTTTAAAGCTTTTTGTTTTGGGGATGCTTTTTCTTTCATTTAGTTTTGGACATGAATAGTCTCTTGTGGTTATTAAGAGACATGGGATTGCACAAGGTTGCTTCCAAACCTGTGTAGGTATTTGCTCCAACAGGTAAGAAATTGAGCCAGTGGCTGAATAGTTCCTGAGTCTCATACCAGTGTTGCTAGGGAATAAATTCAATGCAAGGTGAATAAGAACAGGTAATTTGATTTATATGTGTTTATCCTGATGTGTCTAGAATCACAGTCTTTAATATAGCCAATAGCAAAAAGGGTTGAATTGACCTCCTCCCATTTGTTAGCTGGATGCATGTTTTCTGTGAAACCACTTAGTAATTTCACTTATGGTTATTTTAATAAGGGGACTTGATCTGTGACTTAAGCATTATCAAAAAGGATTTTTTCCCTTTTCTACACATCCTCCCCAACACTTGTGGTCTCTTCTTCTCTTTTTGATAACAGGCTTCCTAAGAGGAGTGAGGCTATATCTCATTGTATTTTGCTTTGCATTTCTGTAATGATTAGTGAAGTCAAGCATCTTTTCATATCCCTGTTGGCCATTTTTATGTCTTCTTTGGAGAAATGTCTGTTCAAGTTTTTCTCCCATTAAAAATTTTATTTCAATTGATAAGTAAACATTTTATATATTTATGGTATAAAACATGATGTTTTGATACCGATATGCATTGTAGAGTCGTTAAATCAAGCCATTTAAGATATGCATTACCTTACATTCTTAACTTTTTTGTGTGGTGAGAACCTTTGAAATCTACTCTCTCAACGATTTCAAGTATATAATATGTTGTTATTATTAACTATGGTCACCATGATGTACAGTAGGTGTCTTTAACATGTTCCTCCTGTCTAACTGAAATTTTGTGTCCTTTGATTAACATCTTCCCAAAGCTCCTACACTCCAGCCTCTGGTAACCACCATTTTACTCTGTTTCTATGAGTGGTTTTTTTTTTTTTTTAGATTTCACAGATAAGTGAGATCATGTGGTATTTGTCTTTCTGGACCTGGCTTATTTCATTTAACATCATGTTCTCCAAGTCTCCATGCTGTTGAAAATAATAGGATTTGCTTCCCAGGCTGAATAGCATTCCATTGTGTGTGTATACCACATTTCATCTGTTGGTGGACACTTACATTGATTTCATATCTTGGCTATTGTGAATCATGCTGCAGTGGACATGAGAGTATAGATACCTTTTCGACATATTCATGTCATATCCTTTAGGTATATATCCAGTAGTGGGATTGCTTGATCATATGGTAGTTCTATTTTGAATTTTTGAGCAACCTCCATACTGTTTTCCATTATGACCATACTAATTTACATCCTGGCCAATAGTGTGGTTCCCTTTTCACCACATCCTCACCAACACTTACTTGTCATCTTTTTTTATAATAGCCATTCTACCAGGTGTGAGGCATTGTGGCTTTAATTTGAATTTTCCTGATGATTAGTGATGTTGAACATTTTCTCTTACAACTATTGACCATTTGTGTGTCTTCTCTTGAGAAATGTTTGTTCAGGTCCATTACCCATTTTTAAATTTTTTTTTTAAACTATTGAATTGTTCCTTATATATTTTGGATATTAACCCCTTACCAGATACATGGTTTGCATACATATATATTCTCCTTTTTCATAGTTTGTCTCTTCACTCGGGTAATCTTGTTTGTTGTGCAGAAGCTTTTTAATTTGATTATATTCCATTTGTCTATTTTTGCATTTGTTGCCTGTGCCTTTGGGGTCATACCGAAAAAAATCACTGCTTAGACCAATGTCATGGAGCTTCTGGTAGTTTTACAGTTTCAGGTTTTATGTCTAAGTCTTTAATTCAGTTTGAGTTGATTTCTGTATATAGTGTGAGATAAGGGTCTAATTTTATTCTTCTGCATGTGGATATCCAGTTTTCTCAGCACCATTTATTGAAGAGACTATCCATTCCCATTGTGTGTTCTTGACACCTTTGTTGAAAATTAACTGACCATAAGTGTGTGGACTTATTTCTGGGTTCTCTCTTACATTCCCCTGGCCTATGTGTATGCTTTTATGCTAGTACTATGCTATTTTGATTACTATAGCTTTGTAGGAGATTTTGAAATCAGGTAGTGTGATGCCTTCAGCTTTGTTCATTTTGCTCAAGATTGCTTTGGCTGTTCTGGGTCTTTTGTGGTTCCATGTGAATCTTAAGTTTTTTTTTTACTTCTGTGAAAAATGTCATTGGAATTTTGATGGGAATTGCATTGAATCTGTAGATCACTTTGGATAGTGGAAACATTTAAACAATATTATAAAAAATGATTAAAAAACAGATAAAAATGCAATATTATTAGAAGATTTTTAATTCATTAAATGATTGCTTTCTTAGAGCAATTCTGCATCCATAATTTTTTTCTTTTCTTTTCTTTTTTCTTTTTTTAAGATAGAGTTTTACTCTATTACCTAGGCAGGAATGCAGTGGTATGATGATAGCTCACTGCAGCCTCAAACACCTGGGCTCAAGGGATCTTCCTGCCTCAGCATCCTGAGTAACTGGGACTACCGGCATACACCATCATGCCTGGCTAGTTTTTTGAATTTTTAAACTGTTTTGTAGAGATAAGGTCTCACTGTGTTGCCCACACTGGTCTTGCACTCCTCCTGCCTTGACCTTCCCAAGTGCTGGGATGATAGGAATGAGTGCCCGACTCACAATTTTTTCAAACTGTCAAAAATACATGTAATATAACATTTACCATCTTAACTATTTTAAAGTGTAAAGTTTAGTAGTGTGAAGTATGTTTACATTGCTGTGCAGTCTCCAGAACTCTTTTCTTCTTGCAAAACTCAAACTCTGTACCCATTAAACAACTCCCCTTTGTCCACCCATCCCATCTGTAATTTTTAACAATTACTTTTTATTAAGAGAGAATAAAACCTGTAATGTAAAAGCAGAGCAAGGATCCTAATAGGAACTATATTAGGAAGAGCTTAAAATGGAGACTAAACAGAAAAGTAGCTGCGGAGTTAACTCTACAATGGAAGTTTTTGTTTTAGACTCATAGAGAAGTCATTCTTCTCTTGCCTTTAATACCTAGAATCAGTAGAGGAATTAAAATGTCTGGAACTGATTGATGTCTTCACCTGCTTTGGCCTTTTATTGAATCTCTTCTAACTTTGTTATTTAATCTCCCTCTTTCCTTTTACTCCCCCTCCCCCAGTTTTAAGGGAAAACTCTCTCTCTCTTTTTCTTAAAATAAATTTTAATTTCTTTAGCGAGGTGTTGGCCCTAGCAAACCATCTGTTGTTAGTAACACTGCTTCCTTATAACTTTAGTGCTGGAATAACTGGGTGAAAAACCTATTATTATACTGCTTTCTTTTGGACATAAGTTATATAGCAACTTGTTGAGATATTTCCTGAAAACTTGCCAGTTGGCTTTAAACAGAGAAAAAGAAACCACTTAAATACATAGAGATTTCAAACTATACAAATTAAAAATTAATGCAGATATATTAAAATAAAACTTTCTATGGAATGCTCTATTTAGACCTCATTTGTGATAACTTTGGGCTAATGTTTATAGTTTCCAATTGAGAGTGTTGTTGCTTTTGGAAACTTTTCCCCTAAGATTAACTCTGGTATCGCATCATTAAAATATGTTTTCTCTGTCAGCTGTGTCATTTAGCCTAACTAGTAGCAGAAGCAATTCTAAAATTGGCCTGATTTATGAAGTTTAATTTGAATAAAAACTGTAAGGTCAATTAAAATAATTGGTCGACCGATGGTGGCTTGACATACAAACTAATGGAAAGTTAGGGCAAAAATCCATTTTTAAAAAACCAAGAGTAGCTGAATACTTGATTGAATTCTCTGTTTTGCTTGTATAGACAAATTATCAAATTAAAGATAATCCCAAATATTCTGTGACATTTAGCAATACATTGAGGAATTTTGTTTCCCCCTCACTCCTCAGTTTTACTAGGAAAAAGCTTTCATTGATATTATCTTTAACATAAATGTCCAGAGAAGATCCTCTCCATAGTCTTCCTGGCACTATCACAAAAGTGAATTCAATAAACAAGTAACAGAAATACAGCAGTTTCTAACAAGATAGATTTAAATATTGTAAAGAATTGAAGTTCGAAAGGATTTTC
>NW_012100987.1:892092-895034 GCF_000951045.1 Mandrillus leucophaeus
AAAGTACTTCTTTGTTTTTAAGATTAAAGGAAATGAGGAGCATTTGTAATCCAAAAATTATTTTCTTATAAACATAATAGAGAAGTTCTCTTTGCCCAGTCTCTGATATGCTGCTTCATTTCAGGTTTTTCTCCCAAGACTGTACACACAACCAATAGAGTATCATTAGTGCTCCTTTGAAGTATAATTGTTCTTAGCAAAAATAATTATTCTGGAGTTCTTGTTATAGAACATTTTGTAACAGGAAAGCATGTATAAATATACTCCAAAGAATTACTTAGTAACAGTTTCCCAGCAAATAAAAAGTTACTAAGGAGTCTCTCCCATCAGGGGTTGCAAAGGTGAGTGTGACCTAATGCCTGTCTTCAAAGATTTTGTGAACTCCCCAACTGAGTTCACAAAATCCCCATGCAGTTAGGGAGTGAGGGAGACTGTAAATGGGATAGGAGAGGCTGAAGCCAAATACAGCGGTGCCTTCAAGAATGGAGAGATTGTATGTGGCCAAAGGGTCTGAAAAGGCTTTGTGAGGACGATGGTTTGTTTTAGCGTCACTGTTCTGAGGCATCTGTTCTGAGGCATCGTCTGCACACAGTGAGTGAGAAGTGCCTCAAGTACCTGAGCTGTGGGGATACCACCCTGCTGTTCCCCTACTTATCATTTCTCCAAAAGAAACTAGGAAAGCAAACCTAGATTTTATTAGTGCTTCATTGTAGATGAGTGAATAGAATTTCCGTTGATAAGTAATCTTCTAAATTTTAAAGAATGATGTTTGCGTTCGTTTGTGTGGCTGACTGTCCAGTGTTGGGCTCTTGAGAACCAAGGGGTAAATCTGCCTAAATAATTGTCCCTTTTATAACTGCTTGGCCTTTTCTGTTCACTCAAGGTCCGTTTTCTGAAGGCCTCGTTCAACTCTTGCAGAGGTGTTACATTTCTTCTCTACATTTGGTTCACCCTTTCCCCCTGAATGATTTCCTGCTTTAATATTTTCTTGAATGTACCCTACTACATTTGGCGTAACTTGTTAAATTATTGTGGGGTGGAATTTACAAGGATCCCAGGAAGCATAAATGTGTGTGGTTATTTGAAAATCACTGTTATTTCTGATAATGTTCCAGAAAGCTTTTCTAGAGATCTAATTAGGACTCCTCATTATCTTCTTGAAAATATAAGTATCTGCATTCCATGTTGCTTGAAGCACTTCTAGATTTCTTGCTTATTTAACTCACCAAATCGCCACTTGAGGCCCACATAGTTTCACACTATAGAAGGAAGTTTATACACGTACATTTGTTGATTACTCGTTGATGTAGCACTCTAAAAAGAAAATCACACCTTTGAAAATCTAAAAATTATGCTCACTCATATTTATGATTTACGTACTATACATTCACTTTTTCTGAAACTATTTTTGTGGCTCTCTGGATTGCAGAGGCCAGGTAGGTAGAAAGCTAGCTATAGCTAGTGAGCATTCGTTGCCACTTTTCTTGGACTAGTTGTCTCTCCGATAAGAGATGTCCTTTGTCCATTACTATTTCCACGGCTCTGCCTAGCACAAGTCCACCACCCCTTCTGGAAGATGGCAGCATCTAACTTCTTACTATAGCCACTGAGGAATTTTCTGGATCCAGGCTCTCCAATCTTCTTTGGCCTATTCTGTCTCTGCCAAAATCAGGTACTTGCCCTTCTTCTGATACATTCCTCCTTGTCCTTTCCCTTTGTGTTTGTTCATGCAGTGTTCTTCTCATTTCTGCCCAGTGACATCCTGCTCTTCCTTTAAAGTCTAGCTCCAGTGCCGCTTCCCGCACGAGGCCTTCTGATCCTTCCAGAAACTGTAATCTCTGCCAGTGGCATACCATTCTTCCAGTGCTTGTCATATTTGGCATTCTACTGTGGTTATTTGTGCATGTCCTATCACCCCTGGGGAGAGATACCATATCATCTCATCTATTTTTATATTCTCATAGCATGTAGTATGGAATCAGGTACACGGTAAGCACTCAGCGAAGATTTTTCGATTTAATACAATTTGTGAGTTCCACACATGTACCAGATGGAGGTGACTGGGAGACCACAGTTAATGTATGGTGCCCACTTCAGCCTCCCTCTCTGGAAGAATGTAAATTGTTATAAACCTTAACACTACTGTGTGGTTCTCATTCATTTCCTGCTGTAATTTCAGAAATGTATCTATTAGAATAGTTACAAGAGTGTTTATCCCCCTTTAACATGATTTTTGATAATATATTTTATACAACTTTGAGGTATGCCTCATCAGAACTCACATATTTGCCTTCTATATTTTCTCAAAGCTGGTACAAGACTACAGCAACTAAAAAGTTGGTAAAAATCTGCGATCCTTACTACATACATACATTGTTAGGCAGAAATCCAAGGAATAGGGTGAAAATGTTGCATACAACTTCAACAGCTCCTTTTTCATCTTCCAGCACTGGAATGAGAAGAGGCAGAACTGTAGAGAGGCCAAATGATTGCTTAAAAACACCTCTTAGATTGCAGCAGAGCTTGACTAGCAAAATAACCTCCAGCAAAACTTTCTTAAGCAGTTATGTGAGGGAATTGTAAAAATTGGTTGGTTACAGCAAAGTGGCTAAAGTCACATTTGAATGACTGTAAAAGCACCCTGAGTTATACAGTCTCCATTTGTGTGTGTGTCTGTGCGTGTTCATGTGTGTGAAAGAGAGAGAAAGTGAAAGAATTAATAGTTACAGAGAACAAACGTTTAGATCAGTGGTCCCAACCCTTTTGGAGTTACGACACCCAAGAGGCCCCACATGTGGTTTTTGGTCCCTTGGATAGTGGCTGCTCCTATTTTGCCCGTCTTCAATCCACCTTTAGCACAACCAGAACTGCTGCTGTGATAGTAACAGGGTATATGTGTGTTTATTTTGCGGAGGTTGCGGCAGAGAGTAGGGAGTGAATAA
>NW_012100987.1:896749-898928 GCF_000951045.1 Mandrillus leucophaeus
AACCAAGAGTAGCTGAATACTTGATTGAATTCTCTGTTTTGCTTGTATAGACAAATTATCAAATTAAAGATAATCCCAAATATTCTGTGACATTTAGAAATACATTGAGGAATTTTGTTTCCCCCTCACTCCTCAGTTTTACTAGGAAAAAGCTTTCATTGATATTATCTTTAACATAAATGTCCAGAGAAGATCCTCTCCATAGTCTTCCTGGCACTATCACAAAAGTGAATTCAATAAACAAGTAACAGAAATACAGCAGTTTCTAACAAGATAGATTTAAATATTGTAAAGAATTGAAGTTCGAAAGGATTTTCTTTGATAACAAGATTTCTAGAAATTCTCAATATTTTATAATGAATTTCCAATTATTTCTATGACTCAAAATTACTTTTCCATTTGCATAGTTAATGACTTTTTGCCTGATACCGAAGTAATGTGTTTTTCAAAGGATTTTATGATGGAGATAAATGAACCTGTATCTGAGCTTTGTGTTATAGCTTCTCATTTCCCTTACAAGAAAGAAATGACTCTCCGATTTCATCCTGCAGGGGCTTCCTAAATTCAGGCCTGCATTATTTTGATTTTTTTTTTCACAGACAGTTTCTTAACACTGTATTTTTCTGGTCAAAATGACAAGGAACTCCGTGAGATTGGGGGGCAGATGAACTCATCTTTACTCAGTATTTTGCAATCTGGATTATTAACCTCTTGGAATAAGATTTGTGTATAGCACAACAGGTGACATTTAAAACAGTATTTAAGACCAGGTGTTAGTGGCTCACACCTGTAGTCTTGGCACTTTGGGAGGCCAAGGTGGTAGGATCACTTGACCCCAGGAGTTAGAGACCAGCCTGGGCAATCCCAGTTCTAGTTGAAAAAACAAACTTCAGTATTTAATACACGAAATGTGTATTTGAACGCACAATCTTTGTACACCATGTATGGGGAGGAAATGGATTTGTGGAACATTTGATGAAATGAAGAACAGAGAACAAAAGGGATTGCTTCATCTCAGTATCAGTGATTATTAAGTCACAATAATTAACTTTAAAGTCAGTATTTTTTATAGATTTGGAATATGGTTGTTTTTTGTTAAGAAAGTTGTCACTTTCAAAGTACTTCTTTGTTTTTAAGATTAAAGGAAATGAGGAGCATTTGTAATCCAAAAATTATTTTCTTATAAACATAATAGAGAAGTTCTCTTTGCCCAGTCTCTGATATGCTGCTTCATTTCAGGTTTTTCTCCCAAGACTGTACACACAACCAATAGAGTATCATTAGTGCTCCTTTGAAGTATAATTGTTCTTAGCAAAAATAATTATTCTGGAGTTCTTGTTATAGAACATTTTGTAACAGGAAAGCATGTATAAATATACTCCAAAGAATTACTTAGTAACAGTTTCCCAGCAAATAAAAAGTTACTAAGGAGTCTCTCCCATCAGGGGTTGCAAAGGTGAGTGTGACCTAATGCCTGTCTTCAAAGATTTTGTGAACTCCCCAACTGAGTTCACAAAATCCCCATGCAGTTAGGGAGTGAGGGAGACTGTAAATGGAATAGGAGAGGCTGAAGCCAAATACAGCGGTGCCTTCAAGAATGGAGAGATTGTATGTGGCCAAAGGGTCTGAAAAGGCTTTGTGAGGACGATGGTTTGTTTTAGCGTCACTGTTCTGAGGCATCTGTTCTGAGGCATCGTCTGCACACAGTGAGTGAGAAGTGCCTCAAGTACCTGAGCTGTGGGGATACCACCCTGCTGTTCCCCTACTTATCATTTCTCCAAAAGAAACTAGGAAAGCAAACCTAGATTTTATTAGTGCTTCATTGTAGATGAGTGAATAGAATTTCCGTTGATAAGTAATCTTCTAAATTTTAAAGAATGATGTTTGCGTTCGTTTGTGTGGCTGACTGTCCAGTGTTGGGCTCTTGAGAACCAAGGGGTAAATCTGCCTAAATAATTGTCCCTTTTATAACTGCTTGGCCTTTTCTGTTCACTCAAGGTCCGTTTTCTGAAGGCCTCGTTCAACTCTTGCAGAGGTGTTACATTTCTTCTCTAGATTTGGTTCACCCTTTCCCCCTGAATGATTTCCTGCTTTAATATTTTCTTGAATGTACCCTACTACATTTGGCGTAACTTGTTAAATTATTGTGGGGTGGAATTTACAAGGATCCCAGGAAGCA
>NW_012100987.1:903348-907435 GCF_000951045.1 Mandrillus leucophaeus
TGTTTATCCCCCTTTAACATGATTTTTGATAATATATTTTATACAACTTTGAGGTATGCCTCATCAGAACTCACATATTTGCCTTCTATATTTTCTCAAAGCTGGTACAAGACTACAGCAACTAAAAAGTTGGTAAAAATCTGCGGTCCTTACTACATACATACATTGTTAGGCAGAAATCCAAGGAATAGGGTGAAAATGTTGCATACAACTTCAACAGCTCCTTTTTCATCTTCCAGCACTGGAATGAGAAGAGGCAGAACTGTAGAGAGGCCAAATGATTGCTTAAAAACACCTCTTAGATTGCAGCAGAGCTTGACTAGCAAAATAACCTCCAGCAAAACTTTCTTAAGCAGTTATGTGAGGGAATCGTAAAAATTGGTTGGTTACAGCAAAGTGGCTGAAGTCACATTTGAATGACTGTAAAAGCACCCTGAGTTATACAGTCTCCATATTTGTGTGTGTTCATGTGTGTGAAAGAGAGAGAAAGTGAAAGAATTAATAGTTACAGAGAACAAACGTTTAGATCAGTGGTCCCGACCCTTTTGGAGTTACGACACCCAAGAGGCCCCACATGTGGTTTTTGGTCCCTTGGATAGTGACTGCTCCTATTTTGCCCGTCTTCAATCCACCTTTAGCACAACCAGAACTGCTGCTGTGATAGTAACAGGGTATATGTGTGTTTATTTTGCGGAGGTTGCAGCAGAGAGTAGGGAGTGAATAAAGAGTGTAATTCAAACATCACTTAGAGTTGTTAGAATATCTGTGATTCCAAAAATTGAGAAAAAGAAAACCATTGAAACAGTGTTTAACAGAACCGGCCCTTCTGAGAAATTATTAGCAATTGCTTATGTAAGGCTGTGTCTTCATGCTGCCTGTATTTTTCACCTTAACACTGCTTGAAATATTATTAATTAAATATTTACTTAGATAACAATTATTCTATTTTAAGAACGCAGACCTCTTTGAAAAACTTAAGGGGAACTCTTGGAGGAATTAACAAGAAGCTTTGGCCTAATAGCTAACTGTGTGCCTTTCATCATTTGGGATCTTTTGTTTGCTAGAAATTCTCTTTTCCCCTTTTTCAGCTGGAAAATTCCTACTTATCTTTTAGGGCCCAGCTCAGATGCCACATGCCCTGTGTAACTGTCCCAGATCCATCTCCTGTCTGGCAGGAAAAGTAATTATCCCTCCATCTGGATTCTCATTTAAACAGGTCTTTTCACACATTTGATTACAATTTTTCTTTACATTCTTATTTCCCAGTAGAAAGAATAAATACCATGGCATACTCGATGCTGTATCGGTGGGGCTCAGTAACACACGCTGGTTGAGTTAAAGAATTTTGGCAATTAGATGACCTTAATATTAAATGAATCACACTAGGTGATTTTCAAGTCAGTCCTTGCCAAATCTAACATTTTATGATCTCAGGAGAAATGGTTAAATTTTAGTCACTGACAATTATGATAAAATAATAATAAAATAATAACAAGTAGAGTTGGCATATCCGGATAGTTTATTATATTTCACATATTGGGATTTATATTCACTTCCATTTAATTTTAACAACAACTCTATGGTGGTGGTAGTATTATTACCATGTTGACAAATGTGGAAGATTATGTGACTTCCTCAAGATTGCGTAACTAGTAATTGGCACGATGTGAACATAGGACTATCAGATTTCCAAGCTTATCTGTTAATCAGTAGAGTTGAAACTAAAAGGTAAAAAGCCAGGCAGCCACCTGAGGCATTTATTTATAAGGGTTGCTAACACATGAGTCACTGGAATAAGAATACTACTACTAGTTAAAATAGGTTTCCATATCTTAATTCTTACCTATCTGAAAACAAAACAAAATACACTTGATTCCTTAAAGGAGGCCACATCCTTTCATGCATGCCCCTCCTCCTCTGCCTGGTCTCTATCTGTCCCTGTTCTCCACGATGAAGGCCTTTAATTAAGCCTATCCTGATCCCCTATGCTAAAAACTAGAAGGAGCTTCCTATTCTGAACCCAGGCATTTTTTTTTTCATTTTTATGACTTATTTTCTATCTGGTATTATAATTTCAGCAGGATGATAAGATTAAATCCAGTTTGAGCTGAGGTCCTATGTGCCCATCACTCTCAGACTCCAAAGGGCAGTGTTACTCCTCCCAGGTAGCACTTACCCAGGGCAGGTGGTGCAGGACACAGGTTTGGGGATGCCGGCTCAGCACACACCTTCAGCCTGTACATGAGGCTGGAAGGAGATTTGGGAAGTAGAAGGAGGTGATGTGTCTAGGGCAAGTGGCAGTTGTGCTGTGAGCCCCATCCTAGCGAGGGGGCAGCAAGGATAGCCTGGCATGTAGGCCCTAGCTCTTGGGGGACAGGGTGTGGTGTGTGAGTCATGCCAGTGCAGAGAACAGAAGGCGGTGGGTGGGAAGTAGCTGCTTTCCTGCTAACAGTGGACCAGAGATATTGGGTGGAATTGTGAGTGACCATCCGGAGCAGGTGCTTTGGGGCATGTCAAGGAGGGTCCACCCATGAGCAGAGCAAGCAGCTTTGAGCATCTGCACGGTAAACCAACAAAGATATTTGCAGGGCAGTTTGACCTTCCTTGCCCTCTTTTCTCCTGTAGGGGTCAGAAGAAACTGCTAGTCAGCCAGTAGGATCTAGGGCTGGGCAAGTGAAGAGAGGAAGCCCACCCTGCCCTTGTGCCCCACAGTTGCCTGAGCCGGTGGAGGGTGACACTTTCCCTTTGAATGGAGTCCATAGTTTGGTTATTACGTGGACTGGGTATTTACCGAATGAAGACTGTTTTAGGGACTTTTTGTTATCCACAACTTGGCACCTCACCATGGTGCCTGTCTCAGATTTAATCCGGGGCTGGCGTAAGGTGTCGCCTGGTCAGATAGGTTTCCAGGCGCACTTGTACAGGAGGAAAAATTGCTTTGTGACTTTTGAGTATAGCTTGTGTGTTGCTCTTTCCGTATGCCTGGATCTTATTTCTCCTTTCCTGCACTTGAGGCTCCGTGAATGCTGCAGCTTGGAAATGAGAGGGCACTCTTGTCTCAGCTGTCACCACTTAGTTATTTTCGTAAATCGTACAGAGCTGAGCACTCAGTTGTTCAATACATATTTGTTGAAGAAATAGTTTGCAAAATTAAGCCAAATATAATTTTCATCAAAATTTTTTGAAAAGTACAGGCATTATTTTTTAAGGAAACTTTAATTTCAGAGTAGTAATCTTAAACTTGCAGAGAAGCTATAACGATACTACAGAGTTCCCATATACTGCATGCCTAGTTTCCCGTTGACGCCTGACTTTAAGTATATTTGTCACTACCAGTGAATTAGTGATTGCTTTTTATTTATACAAATTATTCTTCTTACAGCATAAGATAATAAAGGAAAGAATGCCACAGTCTTTGTCTCAGAGTAGCTATTTTGATTTCCAGACTGAGGTTTTGTACTATTTGCTAAACTTTCTTATGCATTTGCTTTGTACAAGTAATGTGCTTCCTAATTTCAGTTACAAATCAAAGTGTGTTGCACAATTCCCAGTGAGTCAGATTGCTAAGTTCTGTGACCTTTGAATTTCATAAAGTAGTTATGTTTTTCTTTAAAATGGTCAAGGAGGAACTTGATATTTATGTGGACTGTTGTCTTCAGTCTGTGATGGAGTGCTTCATGTTGTTGCCAGAAATAACATGAATTAACAGTTAAGATCATTTTTGGTACTGGTGGTTTTGTACAAAACCATAAAATATAACAGGGTGATCAAGCAAATCTTTTTCATCTAAGAAGTTTTCCCTTAAATACAGCTCACCCTTTATGTCTCTGATTTCAAGAAATTTTGTGGTCTTCCTCATAGAATAATTATAAAGCAAAAGTCAGTTAATATAAGAAAAATGCTGAAAAGGCCAGAAGACTCTAAATAAATTCAAGCAACAGAATCAGTTTGGATTAGTTTCATACATAGTTTGTCACTATTTGCGAGAACCACATTTGGTGGTCTGTTATTTAATATTTATGTGTTCCCAAGTAGAGTTTAAATTATTAAAGTGAACAATGCTGAGATTGAAGTACTCTCAGATGGT
>NW_012100987.1:908055-909556 GCF_000951045.1 Mandrillus leucophaeus
CAACCTCCGCCTCCTGGGTTCAAGTGATTCTCCTGCCTCAGCCTCCCAAGTAGCTGAGATTACAGGCATACACCACCAGGCCTGGCTAATTTTTGTCTTTTTAGTAGAGATGGGGTTTCACCAGGTTGTCCAGGCTTGTCTCAAACTCCTGACCTCAGGTTGTCTGCCTGCCTCAGCCTCCTAAAGTGCTGGGATTACAGGCATGAGCCACTGCGCCTGGCCTGTACTTTTGATTTGCTTTCTTTCCATCCCATTTCAGTCTTCATATTGTTGACTTTGAATGGCCTTTCTATGCATTTTTTCCTATTCACTTTAAATCCCTATTTTAAGGATCACCTCATATCTGGATTATTGACATAGCATTCTGACTGGTCTACCCTCCTCTATTTTCTCTTCTCCCATCACACACACACACCCCACATGCATATACACACAGATCACACCCACACAGACCACACCTACATACCATCCTGCATACCCTTTCTTCTCACAACATAAACACACACAAACACCAACATCCCCCCATATTCTTCCTCTATATAATACACACATGCAAACACACACTTCCTTAATTGATCTAGTTCATGGTCACATTAATTGTCCTAAAATACTTACCCTTCATTTCAGCTTACTAAAAACTTCGTGGGTAGCTCCTTATGCTTACGGGATGTAGTCTGGACTTTTCAGTCTGGCTTTGTAGGCAATTCACCTTTCAGTTCACTTTGTTGAGAACTCTTCCTCTGCTATGCCCTTGGCTTTCTGTATGCAAGAGGAGATTTATGTGCTTGTTATCAAGACTTTCTACAGAGTGACCTGGCCTTTGTTTAACCAAGTCAACTGTTTTTGTGCTATCATCTAGAACTCATTGGGGATTGTTCAGTGGCCTAAGCCTACCACCCTCCCTCTGACATGTCACTGACATGACATGACACTGAGAATGAACTCAACCATGGGAATGTGGATGCAGTGTCGCAGTGCCATAAAGGGACAAAACACTTCTGATTGCTAATGGAGTTGCTTGATCACTGTACATCACTCCAAACACAAGCATCACAGGTGGCATATGAAGTTTAAGAGACAATTGTTTTTTTCCACCCTAAGCACAATCTCTTGTGGAACCCTTCTTGACATCATGGAATCCCAATCAAGAAACCCTGCTCTAGCTCTAGAAGAAGAGAAAGAGAACCATGTTTGGTTTTAGTTATTTCAGATCCTGTAGAGAACCACCGAAGAAGGGGCTCCAGAAATGCAAACTCCTGTGTTAAAAGCTAGGGTACTGTGAATCAGTCTTCATACACTGAGGAAGCTACAGGTTGTATAACTGGAATCTTGACAGTGTAATACAAAGTGTTCCATGCTGTGATGCTTAGTGACAGAAAGAACTCTACCCTTTTAAGACTAACAGTCTGGGGTCTTTGTTCTTGAAATTCCGTATCTGCAGATGTGGTCATAGGTTTATCAGGGGTATCCTATATATATATATATATATTTTTTTTTTTTT
>NW_012100987.1:910121-912106 GCF_000951045.1 Mandrillus leucophaeus
CATCTTGGCCATCCTGATCTCAGCTACTCAGGAATCTGAGGTGGGAGGATCACTGGACCCCAAGAGGTCAAGGCTACAGTGGTCCATGATTGCACCACTACACTTCAGCCTGGATGATAGAGTGAGACTCTGTCTCAAAAGAAAAAATAACAAAAACCATGTCTTTTAGGCCATCTGTGCATTTAGAAGCCGTAAAGGGGTTACTTACCTAACTTAAACTGGATTCTCATTCATCCCGAGTAGTCCCAGCTACTTGGGAGGCTGAGGCAGAAGAATTGCTTAAACCTGGGAGGCGGAGGTTGCAGTGAGCTGAGATTGCGCCACTGCATTCCAGCCCATGGGCTGCAGGTTGGACAAGCTTGACATGGATACTGGAAAAAATGGAATAGACAGTGTTTAAGATTTGAAGACATAATTTCTATATATATGTTGTTTAATGAATATTACCATTTGATCACTTTTTGGTATTTAGCTTAATTCAAATTTTTATGCTTTTATAAATTACCTGGTACCCAGTAAGATCTGGGTGTTTGTGTTCCTAGTGTACTAGTTTTGAGCTGAGATTAGCTTGTACATTGGCTAATGGGAATGCTGTGTAGGACCCTGCTTATCTTCTGAATCTGGTCAGCCATCAGGTTCACCCCATATTAGGGCATCAGTTACTGGGGTACAAGGGCATACTAGGTCATAGCTGTGGACATTATTTACCCTCCTTAAGCACAATAGCATCTGTGTTTTTGACAGCATTACCCATGTAACCTTAATAACTTAGTTTCCATATTTACACTTAAAATGCAAACCACTCTATTTGGAGGAAATTACTTTTCCCCCTAACTAAAAATACTAGTTTTTTGCCTGGGCGCGGTGGCTCATGCCTGTAATTCCAGCACTTTGGCAGACCCAGGTGGGTGGATCACCTGAGGTCAGGAGTTTGAGAGCAACCTGGCCAACATGATGAAACCCCATCTCTACTAAAAATACAAAAATTTGCTGGGTTTGGTGGCATGCACCTGTAATCCCAGCTATTTGGGAGGCTGAGGCAGAATTGCCTGAACTCAGGAGACGGAGGTTGCAGTGAGCCGAGATTGCACCGTTGCACTCCAGCTTGGATGACAGAGGGAGACTCTGTCTAAAAAAAAAAGAAAAAAATTAGTTTTTGACTGTTCAGACCTTTTACCTTCTGCGATTCTCCTCCCCTTTATGTGCTCCGACGACACTGTGTGCTTCTCTCCTTGTGGCATGTGTCACACTGTACTGTACTTGCCCATTTTCTTGTCTGTTTCCTCTACTGGAAAGTAAGCTGTGTGGTGTCAAGGGACCATTCCTGTCTGGCTCATCCTTCTCCTGCCTGGCACAGTGTCTGTCAGGTTTTAGGTCACAGAATAAACATTTGTTGAGGGAATTAACTCGGTAAATATGTCTCTTACTCGATAATTATGTTGCTTAAATGTGGTTTATGACAATTAACTTCTCTGCAACAATAAATTGAAAATTGGGGTTGTTAATAGGTTAGGAATTAATCCTGAAACTGCCATTATATGTTAAAATAAACTTCCAAATGTAGTATTTTTTTTTTTTTCTGGTAATAACCTGGGAAGACCTAATGACTTCATTTCCTTTTTGTTTGTTTGAAATCGTGGAATCGATTTAGTTTATTTGGCTATTTGACTTTATTTAGAGGTGACGGTAAAAAGGTATTTTGACTGGATGTGGTGGCTCATACCTGTAATCCCAGCAGTTTTGAAGGCTGAGGTGGGACGATTGCTTGAACCCAGGAGTTTGAGACTAGCCTGGTCAACATAGTGAGACCTTGTCTCTACTGAAAATAAAAAATAAAAAAATAACTCTGTGTGTGTGTGTGTGTGTGTGTGTGTGTGTGTAAGCATGTGTCTATCATCCCAACTACTCAGGAACCAGAGGTGGGAGGATCACTGGAGCCCAAGAGGTCAAAGCTACAGTGGGCCATGATTGCACCACTGCACTCC
>NW_012100987.1:916441-920819 GCF_000951045.1 Mandrillus leucophaeus
CACTGCACTGCAATCTGGGTGACAGAGTGAGATTCTGTCTCAAAAGAAAAGAGGCTCTGTATGCATCCCCGTCGTTGCTTAACTCTATGAATTGGGGCTGTCACTACAGCTTCACAGAACCATTTCAGCATTATTTTTTGAAACACTTTCACCAAACGGCCCTTGTCATTGAAGCATTTTGGGAAATGTACTTTACTCCAAATGTTTGTGGGTTTGAGAGGAATCCTAAAGCCCATGTGGCAGACATAACAATAGTATTAAAAAGATTTTAGGGTAAGACCTCCTGTTTCATACTAAGTGATAACTAGTTCTATTTCATCACATTATATCATACGGTGGGGAAGAGTTTTATTATGTATTTCATTTAACTCTCATTATCAGGATTAGAATTTGAATTATTGTCATATTTTCCATGTGCTTGCCTTCTAGGCTCAGTAAAACAAAGGAGCAGTAGTGGAGAAGAGCATTTAAACAATTTGTTGGAAAATATATGGCATAACGTTTGGGTTCTTTTGGCTTTTTTGTCTCTGTGGCCTGATAAGCTTTTGCCATGTGGATTCATGGTCTATGTGAAATGTCTTACATTTTATATTAGTTAAAATATTTTATGTCTGCACTTAGAATATAGGCTAAATTTTCCCCTTCAGTATTTTTAAAATAGTGGTTTTTTACTTTTAATGTCCACATGGTATTTCTGAAAAAGAGACAGGTGTTTAATTTCTTGATAACTAAATATAGACCTGCACATCATGTAGTGTGGTGTGCCCTGACCCAACTTCTTCAGCAAATGTAGCACGTGTGGGGTTTATTTATAGTTTGACCTCTAGTCTTCATTGGCTTCTAGTTTATTTGGGGCTTAATTCATTAGTGTGACGGACTGTGATATTTAAGGGTCAGCTCTGAGGAGAAGGAGATAGAAGAAGAACCACTGTTCTGGCGTTTGTACACTACTGTGCTGTGTTCGTCCCTGGATTACTTGTGTGCGTGGAGATGGGCCTGGGTTAGGCAGACCATAGCAGAGGGTAGACTTATAGCATAGGAACCTTTGGAATGAAAAGGGGGGATGGCTGTAATATAGGAAAGCTCTTAAAGGGGACATGATGTGAATATATCAAACCTAGTAATTATAGCTACCATTTATTGAGTGATTATCATGAGCATACATTGTTATTTACATACATTAGCTTATTGAAACCTCACAGCAATACTCTGAGAGTGCTGTTATTTCCTTTATACAAGGCAGGCAACTGAGTTTTAAGGTAAGTGGCAAATTTGGATAAGAGAAACAAATTTGGTGAACAAATTAAAAAATCTGAAAGCTGGGGAAATCCTTTACAACATCTGTCAAGTGGGTCAGAATATTTACAAGAAATTTTGGATTCAAATTCGTTTCCTCCAGAGATGACATAGCAGGGCAAGTATAAATTAACCCTAGTATCTTAACATCCTAAGCTTAGAAGGGACCTAGAAAAGTATTTGCTAAATGTATTAATTGAAATGACATAAATGTCTAAAGAGAAGCTGGGATTGCAGAGAACATTTATTGCCTCCTTGAAAGCCTTTGTTGACAGCGGAATATAAATTCATTAAAGAGATTTGTGTTTTTGTTCCTTTTAAGATTCTGCATGTTTTACCGTGAAGTTTCACCAAGGGTCAATCTGCATCAAACTGTGGAATGAACTGAACTAATCTGCAGAACTTCAAGAGAAACCCAATACTTCAAATTTATCTGTTAGCCAGGGTATTTTGAAGCGGGGGCAAAAACCTTTAATTGAGTCTTTGTGAATAAATCCACATTGGGAAGGAATGGAATGTTTGATTTGAAATGGGCTGTTGAAATGGAAGAACAAATTAATTGTGAACCCAGCCATTATTTTCCTATTTCTAAATTGAGTCACTTGAAATTTCTGAGAGGGAGTGAGCATACAGTATTTAAAATGAATATAAATTTAAAATTAGAAAAGGTTTTGTTATAGAAAATACTTTAAAACAAATTGGGCAAAAAGGAAAAATTTGTCAATTAGCAGCCATTATTGTGATATAAACATTGTTGAGATTCTGGTATATACATTTATAGCCTTTTTAAAAACTCACATATATGTATATCATTGTGTGAAGACATACTTATGTATTCATATTATAACTTTAAAGAAAAGGTTTCTTGAAGGCAAGACTGGTAACTGACCAATAGCTCTTTATGGAAAACTATGTATGTATATATGTGAGTGTGTGTCTGTATATATATATTTGTGTGTGTATATATATGCACACAATCATATATCAGAGGGAACTTGTAAACTTGCAGTCATATATAGGAGGGAACTTGTAAACAGAACATGTACAGAATTTTTACAGCTTAATAATAAAGACAATCCAATTAAAGAATGGGCAAAGTATTTGAATGGTTATTTTTCCAGAGAAGGTATTCAGATGGGCAATAAGCACATTAAAAATGCTCAACATCATTCGTCATTAGAGAAATGAAAATCGAAATCACAATGAGATACTACTTCACGCCCACCAGAACAGCTATAATAAAAATGACTGATAATAACAAGTGTTGATGAGAAAGTGGATAAATTGGAATCCTCATACACTGTTGGTGGGAATGTAAAATGGTACAGCCACTTTGGTAAATGTCTGGCTGTTCTTTGAAAGGTTAAACATAGAGTTACCAAATAACTCAGCAGTTCCACTCCCAGGTACCTCCCCAAGAGAAATGAAAACATAACTCTGTACAAAAACTCGTACATGGCACTATTTGGTTGATGGTTACACTAAATGCCTGGACTTCACAATTATACAATATATACATATATCAAAACAGAATTTATACCCCCTAAATTTATAACAAAAAAACACCTCATATGTGAATTTTCATTGCAGCATTATTCATATTAGCCGAAAAATGGAAACAACCCAAATGTCCATCCATGATGAATGGATAAACAGAATGTTTTATATCCATATGATGGAATTTTACTTGGCAATAAAGAGAAATGAAGCACTGATACATGCCACAACATGATGAACCCCAAAACATGCTTAAATGAAAGAGGCCAGTCACAGAAGACCACATATTAATATGACATCATTTATATAAAATGTCCAGGATAGTTAAATCTATATGTAGAGAAATTAAATCAGTGTTTGGGGGAAGAGGGTAAGGTCCAGCTAAGGAGGTGTGATGGGTGATGGGTACAGGGTTCTTTCTGGGGTGCTGAAAATGTTTTAAAACTGGATGATGGTGATGGTCGCACAACTTTGTAAATATGCTAAAAAGCAATGACCGTATGCTTTGGAAAGGTGAATCTATGGTATGTAAATTATATATTAATAAAGCTGTTACAAATATGGTAGCTTATTTTCTGAGATTTCCCGTCTTGTTCCCCCTTTGTGTTTTATCTGTACCATCTCTTTTCTTTTTTTTTCTATTTTCTGTCTCCTGATCAAGCAGTTTCTTGTCGGTGTGAGTTCCTGTCTTAGATGTGAGTCCTGGAGTGTCAGTTTCCAGAGTTTATACCCTTAGACTTTGCTGTAGGCACTTCTGCTCACTTACTAGTTGGAATAGAGAAAAACTTGTGGTTTCAGCCGCTATGCTCCCATGGGCAGGCCGTGGTTGACATGAGTACCTGTTGGCTGCCTTGCAGATCTGTTCTCTGAACCGTCAGTCACCCGGTTGCTTCGCTTTGTGTCTTTCCTCAGAGATGCCGAGATTCTGAAAGTCTTGTATGTGGTTTCTACCAAAGTCACTTTTATTTTTGGATTCAAGAGGATGCTTTCTTATCTAACTTTGTTGTAAATGTTGTCCATAGGTTTTGTTTTTGATGTCGATTGTTCTGTTTTTCTGTGGAGAGTTGGGAAAATCAAAAAATTTTGCTTCCTTGCTGTGACCAGCTTCCTAGAATTCAGAAGTGTAATCTTTCTGGCTGTTTGAGGAAGGTATTTGGAGGGAATTGGTCTGACAAAAACAGAAGATATTGTCCTGGAGATTTTAATGTCCTTGAGGAAAGAACTCTTGGCCTGTTAATCTATTTAAATCTATTTAAATCTATTTAAATCTCTTTAAACCCAGGCCCTGGCATTCGTAAACACTCAAATATTCTTGGAATGTTGTTGAATTCGTTGAATGTAGATGTGCAGAGAGATGAATGGCGGCCTGAACGAGGTGGGCTAGAATTTATAGCTGGTACCCACTTACCAGTGTTGTCACTGAGCGGGTTGGATGAATAGTTTCTCCTCCTTACGCATGCAGATCGGAAACACTTCTGAAGCTTTGGTCAGCTTGTCTCACATGCCTCAGTTTATCACAAACGTCTGAAATGATACGTAACTATCATGTGAAGTTTCGGTCTCACTAGGGTATCAATACTAGGGT
>NW_012100987.1:920869-924312 GCF_000951045.1 Mandrillus leucophaeus
GAATGTAAAATGGTACAGCCACTTTGGTAAATGTCTGGCTGTTCTTTGAAAGGTTAAACATAGAGTTACCAAATAACTCAGCAGTTCCACTCCCAGGTACCTCCCCAAGAGAAATGAAAACATAACTCTGTACAAAAACTCGTACATGGCACTATTTGGTTGATGGTTACACTAAATGCCTGGACTTCACAATTATACAATATATACATATATCAAAACAGAATTTATACCCCCTAAATTTATAACAAAAAAACACCTCATATGTGAATTTTCATTGCAGCATTATTCATATTAGCCGAAAAATGGAAACAACCCAAATGTCCATCCATGATGAATGGATAAACAGAATGTTTTATATCCGTATGATGGAATTTTACTTGGCAATAAAGAGAAATGAAGCACTGATACATGCCACAACATGATGAACCCCAAAACATGCTTAAATGAAAGAGGCCAGTCACAGAAGACCACATATTAATATGACATCATTTATATAAAATGTCCAGGATAGTTAAATCTATATGTAGAGAAATTAAATCAGTGTTTGGGGGAAGAGGGTAAGGTCCAGCTAAGGAGGTGTGATGGGTGATGGGTACAGGGTTCTTTCTGGGGTGCTGAAAATGTTTTAAAACTGGATGATGGTGATGGTCGCACAACTTTGTAAATATGCTAAAAAGCAATGACCGTATGCTTTGGAAAGGTGAATCTATGGTATGTAAATTATATATTAATAAAGCTGTTACAAATATGGTAGCTTATTTTCTGAGATTTCCCGTCTTGTTCCCCCTTTGTGTTTTATCTGTACCATCTCTTTTCTTTTTTTTTCTATTTTCTGTCTCCTGATCAAGCAGTTTCTTGTCGGTGTGAGTTCCTGTCTTAGATGTGAGTCCTGGAGTGTCAGTTTCCAGAGTTTATACCCTTAGACTTTGCTGTAGGCACTTCTGCTCACTTACTAGTTGGAATAGAGAAAAACTTGTGGTTTCAGCCGCTATGCTCCCATGGGCAGGCCGTGGTTGACATGAGTACCTGTTGGCTGCCTTGCAGATCTGTTCTCTGAACCGTCAGTCACCCGGTTGCTTCGCTTTGTGTCTTTCCTCAGAGATGCCGAGATTCTGAAAGTCTTGTATGTGGTTTCTACCAAAGTCACTTTTATTTTTGGATTCAAGAGGATGCTTTCTTATCTAACTTTGTTGTAAATGTTGTCCATAGGTTTTGTTTTTGATGTCGATTGTTCTGTTTTTCTGTGGAGAGTTGGGAAAATCAAAAAATTTTGCTTCCTTGCTGTGACCAGCTTCCTAGAATTCAGAAGTGTAATCTTTCTGGCTGTTTGAGCAAGGTATTTGGAGGGAATTGGTCTGACAAAAACAGAAGATATTGTCCTGGAGATTTTAATGTCCTTGAGGAAAGAACTCTTGGCCTGTTAATCTATTTAAATCTATTTAAATCTATTTAAATCTCTTTAAACCCAGGCCCTGGCATTCGTAAACACTCAAATATTCTTGGAATGTTGTTGAATTCGTTGAATGTAGATGTGCAGAGAGATGAATGGCGGCCTGAACGAGGTGGGCTAGAATTTATAGCTGGTACCCACTTACCAGTGTTGTCACTGAGCGGGTTGGATGAATAGTTTCTCCTCCTTACACATGCAGATCGGAAACACTTCTGAAGCTTTGGTCAGCTTGTCTCACATGCCTCAGTTTATCACAAACGTCTGAAATGATACGTAACTATCATGTGAAGTTTCGGTCTCACTAGGGTATCAATACTAGGGTGTTGATGATCTAAATGATGCAGATCCTACATGCATCCGAATGAGTGTAACTAGAGACCCTTAATTAACCCTTAGGTGCTGGGCCTGTTTTCCAAGTCCAAGGCTTTGGATTCGGTTTTTGTACACTAAACTCCCATCAACCCTGCTTGTGGGTAACCAAAGCACATGTAGTGGTTTAATCATGCAGGACCTTTCCAATTTGGTATGGAGGGAACTGCCTGATTTTTCCTGAGCTCTCTAATAATCACTTTCGTTTATTCTACTCTTACATGAATCATAAAATGTTAGTAAATAGGACTATATATGTTAGGGAGATGAATTCCCTAAAGGCCCCCTCAATGACAACACTGTGATGTGTGCTCTGTCCTTCTCGATCCTCTTATCGTCACCAACACCTACCGTCAGAAGTTTCATTTCCTTGGTGCTCTGTTTTGCAACGTGTCCTTGGAGAAAAGGTTGCTGAGGTTGAAATGAAGGACAAAGCCATACAATGTGCCGTCTGTTGAAGACAGCATATTTTTGTGTGTTGTAACAAAGGCCTGCAATGCTTCAATTTGAAGAAGTTGAGTTGGGTGGCGATTTAAGTACCTTGGACATTTTTCAAACCCGGGCAATGCCCAGTGATCTTGGTTGTAAGTAAAGTATGTAAATAATAGAATTATAAAGAATCCAGTGTTTATTTTCTGAGTGGCAGTGAAGAGGCTTAGTATTTTCCTTCTGGGTTGGCTTCTTGGATGTGTTTCTCAATCAATTCTCTAGAGATATGTGTGTCAAGTCAGCTTGTTAAAAAGCAAAGAAACATGAAGGCATGTGGCCCTCACAGTTGGATGCTTTTAAACACTGCAGCTGTTTGAAAGGCCGGAGCGTACGAATTCAATTATGACTGAGAAACCTATCATCTCTCCCTGTTAGTGCTTGTCATGAAATCCTTCTTCAAATAATGGTAGCCAAGAGAGGAGAGATGTGTAAGGAATATAGACAGCTTCAGTCAATTTAAAAAGGAACAAAAGACAAAAAATAAAATGACACTTAATTCTTAAAAGATAAATGAAGGATTATAATCTTGGTTCACCATGCTAGAAGTTTACTCAAACTTCCATTTTTTTTTGGTCTACTCTTTGAAACTGTGTCTTATTTTGTACCTAGTGGTTAATTTAACTCTTTAAACAAAAGAGTTTTTGGCTTAAAGCTTTTCTGCATTATTATTTACAACCTTCTTTTGGTAATAATAAAAGATGATTATGGTAAAGTTTATAAAATAGAAAAATATAGAAAGTTAAAAAAAAGAAAAATAACCTCCCTTTCAATGTTTCGTCCTCTCAGGAAATTATAGATTGATGCGTACCCTAGACTTGAAAAATTCATATGGCCGGGCACGGTGGGATCCAGGCTAGGATCACACCTGTAATCTTAGCACTTTGGGAGGCCAAGGTGGGCATATTGCCTGAGCTCAAGAGTTTGAGACCAGCCTGGGCAACATGGTGAAACCCCATCTATACTAAAATACAAAAGAAATTATTTGGGCATGGCAGTGTGCACCTGTAGTGCCAGCTGCTTGGGAGGCTGAGGCAGGAGAATGGCGTGAACCTGGGAGGCAGAGGTTGCAGTGAGCCGAGATTGCGTCACTGCACTCCAGCCTGGGCGACAGAGTGAGACTCCATCTCTCCAAAAA
>NW_012100987.1:924432-932790 GCF_000951045.1 Mandrillus leucophaeus
TTATATGTTTATTATTCTGCAGCATGGTTTGTTTCACCTAATAGTTCATGGTCTTCTCTCCATATAGCTGAGATCTGATGCACTGTATTCTCCCTTTTTGTGTCAGTAAAGGTATTAGATACATAATGGCCCATATGTGAGAAAGATGTCAGGGGAAACTGCAGCCCTACCCGAATAGTTTGTCCTTCTCAACCCCTGGCCTAAATGGATGTGTAGTACCTAGAAGTCATTTAACAGCTGTCAAATCAATTGCACGGCTGCTGGTGTCATAGAGGACAGGCAGCAGCTGGTGGGCAAGTGTAACCATCCCCATTTCTCTGCATGGGTGGAGCGGGGACAGCAGCAGATGGACATAGTTCTACCGTTGTCAGTTTTTAACTGTAATTTAAGGGCTTTTCATTAGGTGTTTAATTTTAAAGTCACAAAAATTGATTTTAGTGAAATATTTAAAAACGATTTAGATAAGTTAGAAGAAAAGAATTATCCATGGTCCTTGGCTACCCAAAAGTAATTATTGTTAACAATCTGTGATTTTTCTTTTTGTTCATGCCTTTTCTTGAATCTGTTGTTAGAAATGGCACTTTACCTCTGTGGTCTTCCTCCCTAAAACCCATCACTCAGTCTAATCGTGAGAAAAACATCAGATAAATCCTGATAAAGAAACGTTTTTAACAAATTCCTCTTGAGAACCCCTCAAAACTGTCACGGTCATTAAAAACAATGAACATCCGAAAAATTGTCACAGCCAAGAGGAGCTTAGGGAGACATGATGACTAAATGTAATGTGTTGTCCTGGATGAGATTCTGAAACAGAAAAAGGACATTTGGGTGTCCATACTGAGGAGGGATGTTAACAATAGAAGAAACTGGGTATGAATTATAAGGAAACTTTTTCAACTGTCTTTACCTTTTCTGTAAATCTAAAACTATTCTGAAATAAGATCAAATACATCTTTTAAAAAGTATTACAATAATACTATGTATGCAGTTTTGAACTCTGCTTTTTCTTATGTGCCATCTTCTTAAAAAATCTAGTGATTGTTCACTATTTATCAAAATGAATATGCTTTGATTCACGTAACTATTGCCTTTGTTGGGGAGACATTGTGTGTGTGTGTGTGTGTGTATATGTGTATATATATGTGTGTGTGTGTGTATATATATATGTATTCCCCCCTACAAAGCCTATTCTAATTTACAGTTACACCACCTATATATATAAATACTGGATTTCCTTGAACTTTCTCTAGCATTCTGTATAATCTTTCCTGAAACTAGTATCTTGATTTAATCTGTTATTTCTTTACTGAAGTTCAAATGTAAGCATTTCCCCATTAGGTTTGCTTTACTACTTCTCTTAAGAAGTCTCTCCTCACATTAATTGTCCCACTTGAGCCTGTGTTTTTCTTGTGAGTTTCCTTGAGCTCTTTAAATAGTACACACACAACTTTCAATAATAAGCACAAACAGAGGTGGGAAATTGGACTTAATAAGTATTCTTTTGTAATGATCCTGTAGAATGCAACTAGGAAGAGGAAAAATTATAATTTATTAAAATAAAAACTAATGTAATTGAAATTCATGTCAAAAGAAAATACAGAATGATAGTAAGTAGAAGCTCATTTTCTTTGTCTTTGCTTTATTTTGGAGCAGCATGGGTGTTTTGGAAATGTTGGATTGTTTAACAAAATTATTTATACTTCCTGCCTTTATTTTTTAAGGTATTTGCTAGATCAAAGATAATACATTTTGTAACCACATGGTAACATACAAGAAAATCTCAAAACATTTAGAATGTAATTTCTTTAAGCAATATGAATAGAGCCTATAATTAAAATATTTTGTTTAGTAATAACGAAAAACTAGCTGTTAGTAAGTGATTTTGTTGCTAGCTGCGAAACTAGAACTAAAAATTATCTTAATCCTTTCTCCCCTGCCCAAAAACCCCACAAACTTTTCCCCTAAAAATAAAGTAAGTCGTGTTGTGAAGTAGAGGATCCAGTGGAATTAAAAATGCATTGACCCACGGCCTCCTGGTAACCTGGCCATGTGCAGGAGTAGGTCTTCATCCATGGGTGAATGGCAGTTCAGTCTGCTGGTTGGGTTTATTTTGGCCCTGCACGCCTGGAACAGACTCTTGAGAGAGGGGCCCAGGAGCACGGGGGCTACATGTTCTTTCCCCATGACTGCAAATGCTCCACATACTGTGAAACTGGACTGCGGAGCTCATTAACCCGGGCCTGATGGCTGGCAGGCTTCACAGCTTCCTCTGATTTTGACAGGGGATGGAAGATGTTCAGACACCTTGTGTGTGTAACTTACCTCCCTGTGAGCTCCATTTTTGCTTTTTGTGCTTAGGCAGTATCTATTTTTAATTATTAAAAAGTCTCTTGTATCTCTCTTACTTTTACCTTCTTTATAAATTCTACCTTTTTTTCTGTACTAACCTGAATTAAAATATGTATACAAAATGATTCGTTAGAAATCTTTTCATCACAGATCATGCATGATACAGGGTGTGTGTGTGTGTTTGTGTATGTGTGTGTGTGTGTGTATGTGTGTTTGTTTACTAGGGGTGGAAGACCACATGGAAAATGAAATTGTTTTTAAAGTAAAAGTGTATATACCAAGTAAAATTTATAGATTGGGGTAGACAGATTATCTTTTAAATGGAGAATGTTTCAGGTTGCTCAACTTAAAATTTCTTATCCTTTTTTTTGAAGCTATTACCTGAGAATGGAAGTATTTATTATACCATAATCATTATTATAAACTTTGGTTAGTTCTTATATTGAAAGAATGGAGAAATGTTCTATTTAATCCTTTGGCATATTTCAACTAAAGCTTAAGTTGCGGGAGAGAAGAATGAAGGTGTATCAGGGAGATGGGGGACAAAACCCTTTTAGGTCTGCCACAAGCTCTAAATTACTTGGACACCTTGTTATATATTAAGAAGTAATTCAGATTTTAGTTTATTTGATAATATATCTTATGTATTTTAATATAAAGATGTTTTTAAAAGCGTGGCAGTAAAATTATTTAACCCCCCACTCTCCAGTCTATAAGTCAGAATGATTCTACTAGAATCTGTGCCATGTTCATCCTTGACTTTAGGGCACCCTTGGTGGGTGGTTACACATCCTACAGTGTACATATAGCTCAGTTAATACAGCTTTGCATTACATACAGGAGGAAGGGCTCAAGATCTACATGTTTCAGGAGATTCCAAGCAGGGTTTGTGTTTGAAGTGTTCACTTCAGCAAAAGTCCACAGGTTTTCATGATTTGAATAATTCCTTACTGCTTAATGTTCATTTTCCATTAATTGAAACATTCCTTCATTCATTTGACAAAGGTTCCAGTCTCCAGGACTGAAAAAGGGTCTGTCTCAATGGAATTTACAGTGTAGCTTTTCCTATGATTTCTAGGTTGATAGATACATTCTAAAACTAGTTAAAACTTGTTGCCTTTATTCTCCAGTAGCTATCAACAATAGCAACAACAACAACAAAAATCAACCCCAAAGCATCTTCATTATCTGGAGAATAAACCTACTGCAGTCTGTGAGTGAGAACATGTAGAATAATCTGTATATTCTGTTAATTCTTGCTAAAAAAGAGAATTTCTTATTGCCAGAGTATTGTATTTTTTATTTTGTACATAACTCTTGATAGGAAAGAATAGATTGTACCGTTCTTTTGTGAAGGTGAAGTCCTGTGTGCTTGTGCTTTCTGATTATATGTTACTTTCAGCTACTGAAAAAACTGCTTAATGCCAAGGTCACGTAGTATCAGACACTGACTAAAGATAGTTATGCGGGTAGACCTTGACTGAAGTACCTGATGCAAAAACAGTTCTTACTGACAAATTGAATCAGTTATTCACCACCACTGTGCAATCTCCCACAATTGTGGGAGATTTGGAGACTTGGGGTTTGGGAGATACTGTGACTTTAGAGAAAGAAAGGGGGAAATTAAGAACAAGTAAGAGAACTAATCCTGGAAACAAGCTCTCACACAAGCTTGAGGGTAGAGCTGGGTCAGGGAGAAGGGGAGTATGTGGAACTTCCTTTGTGAGAATATTTTCCTTGTTTTCAGACTCATTTTTGAAAGCATTTTGATACGAGAGATCAAGAGATCATCTCATTTTGGTCTAACACTAATATTATGTAAAAGAAAAAAACTTGTTTATTTAGAGTGACTTATCCAGGGTCACGTGGCTATTTAGTGACAGCATATATGCATATAGAGTCTAGAAACTTGTTCTGGATTTTTCCTGTAAGACTTACTCTTTCTCTGGAGTGCTCATTGCTGATAGGTGATGGTTGCACATGAAGCTGGAGAAGTGATCGATGCCATATGGGGGAAAGCTTTGTGTGTCCTTGTGAGGAATTTCATTATATGTGTGTATGCTGGAGAGCTAGTGCCGATTTTAAGCATGGATGTGGCCGGGCACAGTGGCCCGTGCCTGTAATCCCAGCACTTTGGGAGGCCGAGGCGGGTGGATCACGAGGTCAGGAGATTGAGACCATCCTGGCTAACACAGTGAAACCCCTGTCTCTACTAAAAAACAACAATAACAACAAAAAAACCCAAAGAATTAGCTGGGCATGGTGGCGGGCTCCTGTAGTCCCAGCTACTTGGGAGGCTGAGGTAGGAGAATCGCTTGAACCTGGGAGGTGGAGGTTGCAGTGAGCTGAGGTCACGCCACTTGCCCTCCAGCCTGGGCAACAGAGTGAGACTCTGTCTCAAAAAAAAAAAAAAAACAAAAAAAACACATGGATTTAATGTTAGGTTTTTATTTAGAAAGAACACTTTGACTGTGATTTGGAGAATGGGGTGTATTGAAAGTAGTGGTGGTGGTAAATGGGTGAAGAGGTATATTAGGAAGCTACTGAGAGTTGTTCATGCAAAAAATGATGGGAACCATATAAACAGTGGAAGTGGAAAAAAAGTGGAGCTGGTTAGAGCATTATTAAAGAGGAAGAGAAATAGGATTTAGTGATTGTATATTGGTGGTAGGATGGGGTGAAAGGAGGGAGAGAAATGAAGTGTTTTGGCTTTCTAGGGTACATAACAATTCACCTTTCTAATTAATGGCTTAAATCAACAGCAGTTGCTTATTTGCTCACTCTTCTGCAGTTTGGTTAGGGCTTGATGGATGACTCATCTGTACTCCACACAGTGTCTGCCAGAGCTGGAATTTTCAGGATGGCTTCTTTACTGGGTGGTGCCTCAGCTGACCTTGTGGTGTCATCTAGGGACTGGCTGGGAATGGCTCTCCTTTTGGTCTCTCCCCAACGTGAGCATTACCTCCCTTACAGCATGTCAGTCTCATGGTAGTCTGACTTCCTGCATGGTGGCTGGCTTGTCCCTAGAGCTCAGTAGTAGAAACTGTTGGCCTTCTTCATACTGGGGTGCAGAAGTCCCAGAACATTAGTTCTACTGCATTCTATTGGTCAGAGCAGCCACAGGGCCAGATTGCATTCAAGAAGAAGGGAAATACCTCCCATCAAAGAATTTATGGACACATATTTAATCCATCACAGTCTGCCCTCTGGCCACAAATTATTTACATTTCTTCAAAGGCAAAACACTGTTGCTCACTCCCAAGATGCCCGGCAGTCTCATCCCGTTATAGCATCAGGCTCTGACTCAGATACCAGAATTACATTCATTAAATCATATGGAGGTGTAGATGAGGTGGGTTGGGTGTGGTTTCTCAGTGGCAGAGGTGTGTGAACTAAATAAAAGGACAAGTTATTTGTCCCCTAGCCCCCCATATATAAAACAGGAATACAGGGATGATATAAGCCCAGTAGACACCGCTGTTCAAAATAGATGTGTGGCAGTGGGTTACAGTACCGTAGAACAGGTACTGGTCCACAGCGTTTCTGAAATTCAGCCAATTCTCAGCCTCAGCTCTCATTGGGAATGATTTTCTGTGGTTCTTGGCTCCATCTTCTGTGTTGTCCTTCCATTCCAGTAAGAAACAGCTGATGTTTGCAGCCGACTCTTTTTTACCATGCTTCCTGCCTATAGAAGTTTGGGGGTTCAGAGGCCTCCTTTATTTTGGGAGATCTTATATCATTTATTCCAAGCTAGTGTAGTACCCCCCAAATTTAAGAACTTTCTGTATATCAGTCTACTCTGTTTGAGAAAAGTCACACCCAGAATATCTTTGAAGATAAGATTGGTTCTTCTTTACTTTAGGCTGGGTGTCAGGTTGCTGTGGGAGAGCTCCTTAAAATCTTAAGAAACCCCCTTGTCTAGGTAAGTGGGTTTGGGAGGTAGGTCCTCAGATCTTTGAGGTTTTTAGAAAAAGGAGTCTTACTTTTTTGGTACTAACCATGGGTCGTTTTTACTGTCAGAGCCCTATTTTGGTCCTTGACCTGAGGCTACTTTTTACTGTGAAAGTCTTTTGCTGAGAGGGACTGCAGGTGGAAGTAGCTTTACTTTTGGACCCATAATGTTTTAGGTCCTTTATATTTCCTCTGATTTCTGCTTTTCTTAGCTTCTCTTGCTTTTCTCATACTTTATCACAGGCAATTAAAGGAAGTCAGTTATACTTCCAGCTTTCTGTCTGGAAATCCTCTTAAGTTGACCCTCCAGTTCATTAGATACTCTTTCTGTTGTGTGCATTGCAACAGGCTTCCTCATTGTTTGCCAGTTCACAGCTGGTGTCCTCTTCTGTCCCGCCTTCAGTTGCCTCACTAGCAGCTCCCACTTTCAAACCCACTAGCCATTTCCTCGAGGCCCTTTAGGCTCCACACAAAACCCATTCCCAAAGCCAATGCCACATGTTTTAGATTTTCTTATGTCAGCACCCACTTCTAGATTCTGATTTTTGTCTTGTTCATTGCATAACAAACCACCTCCAAATGTAGTGGCTTAAAATGATAACATTTATTTACTTAGTACGCTGCAGTTTGGATTCTCCTTGGTAAGAACGGCTTATGTCTACTTCACATGGCATCTGCCAGGACTATAACATCCAAGGTAGCATGTTCCCTCTTGTGTGTGACGCCTCAACTGAGTGGCTGAAACACCTGGGGCTGACCAGGCATCTCTTTCTCCCCGTGTGGCCTCTATGCTGCAAGCTTGGCCTTCCTCACAGCAAGATAGTCTTATGGTAGTCATGACTTTGGATATTTTCAGAGTAGGAAAGTGGAAGTAGCCAAGCCTTCTTAGTACCTAGGCTTGAAGAGCTCAAAATGTTCCTCTAATTGCTTCTATTAATCAAAGCAGCCACCTAACCAGGGAAGCAGACAGTATCACCTTTCAGTGGGAAAACTACGAAGAATTTGTAGCCATCTCTAATCTACTATAATAGGATAATTCCTAGGTTTTTCTGGTTTAGCATTGGTAGATTACGATACTGTTCCCTTGAACTGGTTTTTCTTGGAAAGGTCATGGTTCATTTACATTTCAAAGAAACCAACTCCAAAACAAACAAATGAAAAACAAAACAAAACAAAACCAAAAAGCAAATCAAATCAAAACAAACAAACAAAACGCCAAATAGGAAAAGAAAGACCTGTTAGCGTTGTAGACTGACTTATCTTTTCACTCCTTGCCGTCTCCACACAATATGTTACTGTTTTCACACCTTCTACCATTTATCTCAGTTTTCTCTTTTCAGCTACAGACAGTATGGCTTAACATTTCTATGTTAGTTCTACTGCCTTTCCTTCTCTTTTCCTCCACTTCCACTTTATAGTTTGTGGTATCTGCCCTTTATTTTTTATGTTGTTCAAATTGATATCACATTGTGATGTGTTCATAGTTAATTTCATGCTTCGTAGTTGATTTTAGGAGTTGATTATTACTGGACTAAAGGTTTTATGCTAATACGACTGTGTAAATATTCACTGAAGAGTCACTGTGCCATGACTACACTTTTTTGTTTGGCAGGTTTTTGTTTTTCCTGGAGTTTCTGCTTACCGTTTTTTTCTTGCCTTCTCTGCTTTAATCAGACCCTTATATTCTTCTAACATCTCAAGCATGCTAATTAACCTGTGAAATCCGTTCATTTCCTAGATGCTTCTCAGCTAGGACCCTCAGCTGTCCTGTTTCAGTTGGGACTGATGCAATGTGTCCTCAGGGTTGGATTCTCTATTTCTTAGATTGTATGGCTTCCTGTTTCTTATTTTACTGTCTGGTTTTGCTTCAGCATATCTTTAAGTAACCTTTCTAAAATGCTTTTATGTGTAAAATCTCTGAATCTTTTCTCATCTGAAAATATGTCTATTCTTTAATCAGAATTTCTCCAAACACCGCATGTTCTCACTCATAGGTGGGAATTGAACAATGAGATCACTTGGACATGGGAAGGGGAGCATCACACACCGGGGTCTATT
>NW_012100987.1:932935-934808 GCF_000951045.1 Mandrillus leucophaeus
GCAGCACACCAACATGGCACATGTATACATATGTAACAAACCTGCACATTGTGCACATGTACCCTAGAACTTAAAGTATAATAATAATAATAAAAAAAAGAATTTCTTTCAGTGTTGTAGGCAAAGAAATACTCAAGCGCTCAGAATGTTATTCCCTAAGGATGCTGTAAATATATCTGAGGGTGTATGATTACTTGTTTCTGTTGTTTTCCCCAAATTTGTTTTCTGATCTTATATTCCTGCTTCATCGTTTAATTTTTTTCTTTTGCTTATTAATATTTTTGAATTTTAGGAATTACATTCAGACATTAGTTACTGGGTTTAAAAAATTGATAATTAATTACACTAGATGGCAAATTTGTGAAATTCTCCCTAAATGGCTTTACTAGGAAATCATTATTGTGACACAAATACAATATGCCTATTTTAGAAAAACCTGTAAAATTTCTGGAATATCTACTCCTTTCAGTCCCTATTTAAGAATCTCTTTACTTTTTCCCTGGTGCGATAAAGTTGGATTGCTTAAACCTTTTCAAGACAGCTTTGTCTTTTAAAAACATAGCCAACAAGATCTGGAACATTTTAGGCCTTTGACCAGTGGTGCTTTTTAAGTCAGTTCTATCGCCCTTCTTTGAAACAGCTGCGGAGACAATAAAGGTTGATATATAAACTCCATTAACAGCATTCATGGCTGGAATAAAAATATGCTTTATTGTTTTAGTATAATGAATGGACCTGTCTGGAAGGCCCGCTGATTTTTTTCTACGTCTGTAGAGATGTGAAATTTGCAGCTTGTGGTTTTTAATGAAGGAAACTGGATTAAACATTTACCCCTTACATAAATTATAAGCAGGTGAAATAAACCTGTGGAACACCTTGTGTGAAAGCAGGAGCCACATTAATCGCAGGTCATGAGAAAAATGAGGGACTTTGTTTAGAAAGTCCAGAGCCAGTGGGTTGCAAAACCACCGTGATCCTGTTTATAAATAAAGAGACATAAACAAGCCAACCAATTAAATGGGAGGGGCACAACAACTTACTGATTGTGGAGCCATGATACTTACCAAGGTATCATTTCTTTTATTTAGTTATTTATTTTTATTTATTTATTTTTTTGAGATGGAGTCTCACTCTGTTGCCCAGGCTGGAGTGCAGTGGCGCGATCTCGGCTCACTGCAACCTCCGCCTCTCAGGTTCAAGTGATTCTCCTGCCTCAGCCTCCCAAGTAGCTGGGACTACAGGTGCATGCCACCATAACCGACTGATTTTTGTATTTTTAGTAGAGATAGGGTTTCTCCATGTTGTCCAGGCTGGTCTTGAACTCCAGATGATCCACCTGCCTCATCCTTCCAAAGTGCTGGGATTACAGGCGTGAGCCACCGCGCCTGGCCGTATCATTTATTTTCACTGGCAGATTGTGAACTTCATAAACTCTTTATGATTTTGCTGTTTCCAGCAACTCATAGAGAAATACCAGGAATCTTTATAAATAGCCTTTGGTTGTATACAGATCATTGTATTATATGTTGGAGAAATGGATTTCATATTGTGACTTTTGCACTTTACCACTCACTTTAAAAAATATTTGAGAAAAGGGCCTTCTAGTTGGAACTCAGTCTTGTACATGTTTGTTCCTGTTTAGATATACCACAAAAAGGCACAGTCTCTGTGGTGAGGAGTTGCTAAGGAGGAAACAGCAGTTGATACATCTGTTTTAAGCCTACCCTTTTCCACTGCTGAGTAGTTAACCAACCAGTACATTTCAGGGAACTTGTACCTTTGTCCTACCACATCTGTCTCAGGCCTCCTTTAACACAAAGGAATGGCAGCATTCTTTTTAGAAAATATATTCTAATTGGATAAATATTTTTTG
>NW_012100987.1:935094-939397 GCF_000951045.1 Mandrillus leucophaeus
CAACCAGTACATTTCAGGGAACTTGTACCTTTGTCCTACCACATCTGTCTCAGGCCTCCTTTAACACAAAGGAATGGCAGCATTCTTTTTAGAAAATATATTCTAATTGGATAAATATTTTTTGATTTCACACATACTGCCTGCAAGCATACTTCTGAACTTAGTGCCTATACTCCTATTGTAAATGGTTGTTTTTATACTTGGTACCTTCTATACTCAATGCATTCTCTTTTCCGTGATCCCGCACCCCACCCCACCTGTACACTCTGTCAGATTGTAGCAAGGTTTTGCACATTGCAGTTGCTCACTAAATGTTTGTTGAATGAAATTAATTGGCTACAGTCTGTTCCTGTTGTTTCCCTTTAACTTAAATCTGCACAATATTCCTGTATTGAAAGCACAATAACATTATTTGCAGTGCTCAGAATCATTGCCAAGGATACATTTGATTTTCAGGTCATTCTGAGAAGTAACAATGAACAGATGAATGAACAAAACAGCTAACCACATACATTTTAATTTTTTTAAAGATTGGCAAATCTAGCTTCTATTGTATTTGAAATATAAAATATATTTATGTTTGCTATTTAATAATAAGGTTTATATTTTGGCAAGTATTTGGCATGTAGGTGGTTCTCTCTGAGAATTCTTTTTCTTTTCTGTGTTTTCCTTAAAATTAAAAAAAAATTTTACAGCTGAAATATCTGGCAGATCTGATTTAATACACGGCCAAAATAACCATTGTTCTTTCCGTGATTGTCAGTTCTTTTGATGACCTCTTGTGTTTAATAATGTCGTTTCCTTTTTAGACTTCACAACGGTTATGGCTAGATTGAAAATCTGTGGAATCTAAACTATGGTTCGGCTAAACTTTTGTTAATAAATGAGGAAGTAAAATGAATATGAATTTGAGCTTAAAATTAATGGGTCTGAGATGACAGTAAACTTGTTTTAAATATCTGAGTTTGCATATCAGCTCTGTTTACTAGTCTCATGACTTTTCTTTCTGCAAGTTAATTATATTTGTCTTGTCTTAAAAGGTAATTGTAAGAATCATCAGTAGTTGAAAAGCACTTTGTAGCTATTAGCTGTATATATGAGATTATAATTACCAAGTCATATTATATAATCCCTATTTCAAAGCAATTCACATAGGCATTTTCAGAAACCAAATCATTCTGATAGACTGACTCATATTCTTCCTCTAAGAAAATAAATATCTGTGTTACTTAATAAAGAGTTTTTTTTTTTTTTTTTTTTTTTTTTTTGAGACAGAGTTTTTCTTTTGTTGCCCAGGCTGGAGTGCAATGGTGCGATCTCTACTCACCGCAACCTCCGTCTCCCTGGTTCGATTCTCCCGCCTCAGCCTTCTGAGTAGCAGGGATTATAGGCAAGCACCACCATGCCTGACTAATTTTGTATTTTTAGTAGAGATGGGGTTTCTCCATGTTGGTCAGGCTGGTCGCGAACTCCCAACCTTAGGTGATCTGCCCACCTCGGCCTCCCAAAGTGCTGGGATTACAGGCATGAGCCACTGTGCTCAGCCAAAAATTTTATTTATATCATTTAAAAAAAATTTCCCCAAGAATGTGGAACCTACAGGTTTCTCAGGTCTGGGTAACTCTAAACCACTGTATTGTTGCACTGAAAAATTTGCTGTTTGTAGATATGGCCTGTGCATAGCAAGCCAAGTGGCTATGAGTGGGCAGAATATTATCTGGTGGATCGAATGCAGCAGAGGATATTCACCATCCATTCAGACTTGTAAAATGTTTGGAGTGGAGCCTGGCAGACAATATGCCACATCATACAATGTTTATTATATAGATATTAAGAACTGAGACAATATTAATTATTCTACTGAAAAGATGATTAAGTGTAACATTCCAGAGACCCGCCTGGGAGAATGAGGGGTGAAATGTGAATGCAAGGGTTTTAGCAGTGTCTAAGAGATGACTACCTCTTGTTTAAAGAGTTTGGCAGCAAAAGAAAGGAAAAAACAAAACCAAATGCAGTAGTAAGAGCAAACAAAGGCTGTGTGTGTGTGTGTGTGTGTTGGTGTGTGTGTGTATTTTAATTTATATATATATTTTTTGACATTACAAAAGAGATGATGCCCACAGGGAAGAAATGACTGCAGGTCTAAATAAGGAAGGGTATACTGTAGGATTTGGAATTCTAGCAAAATAGAGATGGATTAAGGGCTCAGCAAACTGAGAGGAATAACTGTAAATCGGAGAAAAAAGGCTAGGTACAGTGGCTCACTCCTGTAATTCCAGCATTTTGGGAGGCCAAGGCAGGAGGATCACTTAAGGCTAGGAGTTCAAGACAAGCCTGGCAATATATCAAGACCCTATCTCTACAAAAACAAAAATAAAACAAATTAGCCGGTGTGGTGGCACATGCTTGTAGTCCCAACTCCTCAGGAGGCCGAGGTGGGAGGATCAGTTGAGCCCACGAATTTGAGGTTGCAGTGAGCTGTGATTCTGCAACTGCAGTCCAGCTGGGAGAACAGAGAGAGACTCTGTCTCTTAAAAAAGAAGAAGATGAAGAAGGAGAATGGGGAGGAGGATGAGGAGGGGGAAGAAGGGGAGGGGGAGGAAGAAGAAGGGGAAGAGGAAGAAGAAGGGGAAGAGGAAGAAGAAGAAAAGGAAAATGTCTTCAGTGGTGAAAGTATGAGAGGACAGAAGGAGGGACAGTGAGATATTGAAGTGGAATTAGGAGCACATGAGAACATTTATGTGAGGTTGTCTTGCAAGTGCCAGTGAATTAAAAGTGGATTGTCTGCTTGAGGATCTTCTTTCAGATGACTAGAGAATACATGAAATATACGAAATGATCAGCTGAGGGGTATGATGGAGAATGAATGCTGGTAAGGAAGTAGAAATAAAGTGAGAAGGAGGATATGCCAATATTAGGGTCAAAAATGACCCTTTTGCATTTATTTTGTGTGCATTTTAAAATGCGGTCTTTTGGTTATTTATCCAACACATATTTATATGTTTATTTATTCAGCAAATATTTGTTGAAAGTCTTTGGTTTTATAGGGCTTCTTTTTATCAAGGGAAGACATTAAAAATATAAAAAAGTACAATATTATAGCATGCTAAGTGGTGAGAAGTGCTTAGGATACAAATTTTACAGGAAAGGGGTTGGAGAGAAAGGAAGAGAAGGAGAGAGAAAAAGAAATAATGAAAGACGCGAGAAAGAATGAGAGAAAGCGAGAGAGAGTTTCAGTGAGTGCGCCCAATGGAGTTGTCACTGAAAAGACAACAGGTGAGGAAAGATCTAAGGAAGCGAGAGAGAGGAACAGGACTTCCGTGGCCCCAGGAGGAAGGCTCCTGCTGTGTGGAGGAGCAGTCAGGAGGCCATGTGGCTGGAGTGGACTGAGTGAGGGAGAGTGGCAGGCGAGGAGCTCAGAGAGGGAGTAGGGCATCAGATGGTACTTGGTCTTGCAAGCCAGGAGACTGCATGAAATGACTAAGTGGAGCAAGTGTAAATAGGAAAGAGGAAAGGGCCAATCCTAGAGCCCTGGGTAGTCCCAAGGATGAGAGTTCTGAGAGATGAGAAGGAATAAGCAAAGGAATCTGAAGGAGAGCCAGTGAAGGGAGAAAACCTAGCACAGTCAAGTGTCCTGGTAGCCAAGTGAAAGAAATATGTCAAGGTTGAGGAAGTGCTCTTTTCTGTCAAGTGTACCCCGTGGGTCTAATATGATAGGGACTGGGAATTAACCATTGGATTTAGCAATGTGGCAGCCATACCAGCTGCTTTGCTGGGGTGGCAGGAGTAATTGCCTGATGTGATATGGGTTCAAGAAGGAAAGGGAGGAGAGAAATCACAGACAGCAAATGCAGGCAACTCTTTTGGAGTTTAACTGCATCTAGGAGGAGGGAATTGGTCTGGTAGTTAGAGAAGGAAGTGGGGTCAAAAGAATTCTTTTAGGATGAGAGGTAAAAATAACGTACGTGTGTAAACTGATGGGGAGGATAGAGTAGAGAAGAAAAAATTGATGTTGTAGAAGAGAGAGGGGAGAACTCCTTCAGCAGTGTCCTTAAGTGTGCAGGAGGCCATGACATCTGATATACAAGTTGTGTGTGTGTGTGTGTGTGTGTGTGTGTGTGGTGGGGGGAAAAGTGGCCTTAGCTAGTGTGTGCATAGTATGAGGAAAGAAGGCATAGTGTAAGCACAGTTAGATGTGAAGGTCAGAACTTGTGGAAGCTCTCTTTGGATATGTATCCAAAGATAATATAGATTCTCCCCTTCCCTTCCCTTCCCTCCCCTCCCCTCCCCTCCCCTCTCCTCC
>NW_012100987.1:939817-977694 GCF_000951045.1 Mandrillus leucophaeus
CCTTCCTTCCTTCCTTCCTTCCTTCCTTCCTTCCTTCCTTCCTTCCTTCCTTCCTTCCATCTCATCTATCTATCCATCCTCACACACATACCTATACATGCACAGTGATTTTCACACACTAAATAGAAGAGAAAGATGAGGTTTTCCTCTTTTGACAATTGCTGCCTTATATATCTCGAAGTCTGCTGTTATTTTGTGGTCTTTTAAAAAATCTGTTTGAAGGTCACATGCAGCATCCTTAAGCTTCCATCATTCCAAGTCTTGAGGAATTACAGTTAGCAAGGCAGAATGTTAGATTCCAGTTCCCTTTCATTATTGTGTTTTAACTTTGGGGTTGCCATTACTGAATGAGAATGAGAATCTGTAAGTGAGTGAATTGCTGAAGGTGGCAGTGAAAGAGTCTGTTAGTGTCAGAAATTAGTAATAGCACCTTTTAAGAATACCCTTCAGCAGCCATGGTGCTGGGTTCATGGGGGAAGCCCTATTTCAGGTTATTCTACATCCTAATCACTCTGGATGTAGACTTGTACCTAAGCTCCTGGACCCAGACCTTTCGACCATTGAGACCTGACTGTCAATTTAATCTCTCTTCTGACCTTTTCTTTCCTTCCTTCCTTCCTTCCTTCTTTCCTTCCTTCCTCCCTTCCTTCCTTCCTTCCTTCCTTCCTTCCTTCCTTCCTTCCCTCCAGTGCAGTGGCACGATCTCAGATCACTGCAACCTCTGCCTCCTAGGCTCAAGCGACTGTCCTGCCTCAGCCTCCCTAGTAGCTGGCATTACAGGTGCCCACCACCATGCCCAGCTAATTTTTTTTTTTTTTTTCTGTATTTTTAGTAGAGACGGGTTTTACCATGTTGGCCAGGCTGGTCTCGAACTCCTGACCCCAAGTGATCTGCCCGCCTCAGCCTCCCAAAGTGCTGGGATTACAGGCTGAGCCACCATACCCAGCGTGTTCAGACCTTTTCATGTTAAGTTTTTGGTTTAGTTACCTGTCTTCAGGAATTATTGTTTCTGTTACTTCTAGGGCCTAGACTTCTGGTTTGCTGAGAATTTCCTACAATCTTTAGTGTTTTAACTTGTAAATTTTCTGGCCTTTTCTGTGCACATTGTCTTCTAGTCCTTGTCCATATCTGACTAGCACCATCATGTTGATGCCTGGTATTGGACTGTGTGCATTAGCCAACCACAGTACCATAATTGTTTGGGATTTGTGGCTATTTTTATAAATTGTTATAATTCATATGACTAATTTTATCAAAATGATTTGCTAACACTATGGCAATATTTAATTGGTCAAAATATTATTTTTCTTCTATTTTATTTAACCAGTTTAACTGTTTCTCATAATAATTATTATTCTGTTATTAAAAAATAACAAAAACTAAAACCAGTTCTAGAGATACAATAGTTACATAAAACCAAGCTTTTCTACAAACTAGTCTGTTTTTACTTACAGTGCTTTTCTGAAGAAACAAAGTACATTAAAAAAAACTACTAGTAGCCTCAGAATTAAATAAAAGTAAACAGAATTTTTGTGGCCTAACTTTAATCTGAAACAGAGAGAGTATGATGAATAGTTTTGTCTTTTTTCCCAAAATCTCCTTTCAAGGCTGTTTATAATTCATTCTGGCTACAGGGTAGCTCACTAACATGAGCATGATCAGTCTGTAGAATGAGTACTCTTGGAAATATATCGGAATCACGTAAGCAGGGCGCTGTCCTGTTTTAAGTATGACAAGTTAAGAAAAGTCTGGAATATTGCAGTAAGTCTGTTATTTTTAAAAAACAATCACATGCAAAAAATTTGGACCCAGAATAGATGATGGCAACAATAACTACCATTTTAGTGGGCAAGCATATGTCTGCTGTCATTTAATTTCACAAATCCTCACAATAATAATTTGAAGCAGATATCAGTAAACCACTTTATGCATAAAACACTAAAGTTAGAGCCGCTAATAATAAGTTCGTAAAAGGCCACACAAACCAGTAAACTGGAGAGCTGGTATTGGAGCCTGTTTGAACAGTGTTGGAAGGCATAACATTTTAATTATAACCTATATCACATATGGTGAGCAGATAATTGAATTGGGTTAATGTTGTCATACTGTATTACCGTGGACATGTGGAAGACTTGAGAACCATAGTACTCAAGTGTGGTTTGCAGAGCTCTGGGGTTCCCTGAGATACTTTCAGGGGGTCAGCAAGTCAAAACTATTTTGATTATAATGTTAAGATGTTATTTGTCCTTTTCACCATGTTAACATTTGCACCACTGGTGCAAAAGCAATGGGAGATGAAACCACTGGCATCTTAGCATGATGCCATGATGGTGCCCATCAATGCAGTGGCACCAAACTCTACTAGTGATCACTGTATTCTTCACAGTCAATAATTCATAGCTAAAAATCCCAGCCAGACCCACTTCAGAATGATCTTCATCTGCTTATTGAATCAGTAGAATTTATTCAATTTCTTAAAATTTAACCCTTGAGAACACATTTTTAAAAATATAATATTTGAGAAAATGGGAATGGCATACCAAATACAATGCTGGTGTAGAGAAAAAGCATTTGTATAATTTTTTGAGTTGTGTGATAGGAAGAACTATGGCCCCTTAAATATGTCCTTGCCTTCATCCCAGGAACCTGTGAATATATTACCTTGTATGTCAGAAGCAACTTTGCAGATGTGATTAAAGTTAAGGACCTCAAGATGCAGAGATTATCCTGGATTATCCAAGTGGGTCTAATCTAATAACAAGAGTTCTTAACAGGGAAGAGGAAGGTAGAAGATGGGTCAGAGAGATGTGATGTGAGGAGGACTCAACCCACTGTTGCCAGCTTTGCAGGTGGAAGAAGGGGGCCACGGGCTGGGAATTTGGATGTCTTTTAGAAGTTGGGAACAGCCCTCAGGTGACAGCCTGAAAGAAGACCTTAAAGAAATGAATTCTCCCCTAGAGATTCCAATAAGGATAACAGTCCGCCAGCATCATGATTTTAGTCTGATGAGATTTGTACTAGACTTCTGTCCTGCGGGACTGTAAGGTAATAAATGAAGCTTGTGGTACTTTATTAAGGCAGTAACAGAAAGCTAATACAAGTTGTATGCTGAACTAGCCTCTTTTACTTGGAAAACCATTTTTACTTGAAAGAATGACTCATAACAAAATGTGCTTCTTCAGTCTTGGGTGTTAGGCAGACATAGTCTTGAAAATGAACAAAGTGATCTTGCCACTTAAAGAAAAGCAACTGACAGGGTGTGTTTAGACTTTTGGAAAAACTTCTGTTTGTCACTGTGAGCTTGATGGTTTGCTGAAGACTTTGATGAGACTGGTGGTGATATTAGCAAATGTGATGTCTTGATAATACTTAATAGAATACGTCAAAATTTGCATAATTCAGTGAACCAATATTTCCCCAAAGACCAGTGTACGAGTTACAAAATCTTGCATTGTTAAAAGATTCTTTTGAAGTGCAAAATAAAGAAATGGATTTCAATGGGACAGAATGTAGAAAGTTCACTGATACAGTTTCAGATTTCACGTTGCCACAAACATGTAAGGAACGATCATTCTTTGGTGGATCCTATCAAAAGATAACATTAACCATTATCTGAAGAAGCTCTGAAAATTTACCCTTTTCCATTTATATATACTTGTGGGATGTTAGATGTTCTTCATATCATGGCAGATTGAGTGCAGAAACAGATAAGGGAATCCAGCTACCTTTTATTAAGTCAGGTGTTACAAAAATGTTAAACAATATCAATCTTTGCACAAACTTTTTTGTTTTAAAAGTGAAGTTATTTTCATAAAAATAATATTTATCATATAATGATTTGTGACTATATTAAGTGAATTAATAAATATTTAAAATTTTCTCAGTTATAATTTCTAAAATGATAAATATTGATAGATAGAACCATACATACAGAAGCCCTTAGTGGTCTCTCAACAGTTTCAAGGTGAGAATTGCTGTTTTAGAAAGCACTTGGAAAATAATGATAAAGATGTCAATTATCAACAAGGAAAAATACCTACACCATGTTTTCAAGGACAAAAAGGAGATCACAAAACTTTTTGTTTAGAATGAGTCTGTTTATTCAAAATTTTATACCTATATTAACTATTTTAATATTGAGAAATGTGTGGAGAGATGTTCACTAAAATTTCAGTAGTGGTATTCTCTGGGTGAGTGTTTTTTTATTTGTACTTGTCTGTATGGTTTATTTTACAATGAGCGTGTGTCATGAAATAAAATAGCAAATCTGTATTAAAAGCACATTTGTTATTTTACAGCATGCATTTTATAAGAACTGTGAAGCCATGTAAAAAGTGTATAATGTATTCATGAAAGCTTTTCTTTCATTGCATTCTTTTCTAGGGCTACTAAATGATAGTCATGGTTTTTGGTCCAAGTTTATTGCTCAAGGCTTTAATGCAGTAGTTCTGAATTTATATGTTTAAGATGGTCTCATTGGTAGGTTGGCCCAGTAGATATTGACATTCGTTAATGCCGCAGTGTGTTAACTTCACTCATCCTTTTGTTTTCTGTTTAGTATTTACAGATAAGCCTTGTAGGGTAGAATTAAACTTAATGGTGTTTATAAATATATTATAAATTGTCCCGGATCATAGCAGGACACGAGGGCTTTAGGGTGCACACTGTTAATCACAAGCAAACACTGTCACAGAAACGCAGTGTTTGATGTCTAGTTTCCGTTCTAATCTCATAGTCTTTGATGTTATCCTCTTAAGACTGGAAAATGTCATATTCATTTTCTTGATCCGGTTAACATGATTTTATGAGTGGGTTCAATAAATTAGCAGAATCTAGGACAGTTTCTTATCAGTAAAATGAGGATAATAATAGAATTACCTCAAAGGATCAAAGGATAGTTGTGAGGATTAAAGGAGATAAAATATATAAAGCATTTAGAACAGTGCCCCGCACATAAGTGCTCCATTAGTGATAGCTATTAGTGATAGCTATTATTATCTAGAAAGTGCACACGGTAAGTTCATAGCAAATATTATTTACAAAGAGCTGACTTTCCCAGATGCTCACGTTCAAATTGTTCATGTATTTGCATTAGCAATGATCATGCAGAGGCTGTTATCAACGTCTCTTTTCAGAGCAGGCACCTGCTTTTCAGGTGACACTCTTAATTTGATTAATACTGTCTTCTCATATGAAAACAACACTCTAGGTTCAGGCAAGAACCAGTGTAGTATTGTGATCTAGGAGGGTGAGCAGAACCACCACTTTCTCTTTGATTCTTTGCTTGCTCATTCATTGGTTAGTTCATTTCACAAACATATTGCATGGGAGCCATGTGCTAGGCCTTGTGCTCGGGATAGATAAGAGGCGTGAAACACATCTGTGGGAGAGGAAGATGCCATTGGGTGACTAAATATAGTCCGTAAGTGCTGTGAGGGGGAAGCCCTGGGTTGCTGTGGGTGATTTGTAGGTGTGCATTGCTGCCACAGGCTCTGGGGTAGGGCACCATTGGGAAGGGCCATGGAGGGAAGTTTCTCTGAGGGGAATTGTGAGCAAATCGGCCTCCCAGGCTGCTGAGCAGTGAGCAGCCTGTGCTTTGTTCCTCTCTTTGTTCCTCCTTCTCTGAGGACATCTTATTATCTGCTGATGTGCCTTATGGGCAATTTGCATGGAAGATTTATTAGTCATGTTTTTATGTTCTTCATATTCTGTTTACTAGGCTGAAAGAAGCATATGTGTTTATCCAATATTTATAGGGCAAACAAAATTTTTGGAAATATTTAATAAAGGCACAGCGGTTTCAGAAAGATTTTTCTTCAGTTATTTTAACCATAACTGGAGTTTTAAACATTTAAGGATGATTTTTGTTTGTTTATTTCAGAGTTGTGGAAGGAATAATCTTTCTGAAGTTCTTTTTTTTTCCTGAATCAGCCCACAAACTCATAAACTAATCATAAGGAAACCATTTAGCTGGTATTTATGTAAAGAAATATTTTATCATAACTGAATTTTCAAATATTTGGGCTCATATTTCTATATTTTGCAGTGGCAACCTTTTTTTTTTTTTTTTTTTTTTAAAAAAAAGAAACTTTTTCTTCCTTTATCTTTTCTGGTTCCCAATTGAAGTAGAATTTTGGAGAAACTGGAAAGTTACTGTCAGGTTGACTGGATGTAGTGCTGCAGGGTGTCTAGAAAGGAGTATGTAGCTCACTGGAGATGAGGTTTTTGAGATGGAGTCTTGCTCTGTTGCCCAGGCTGGAGTGCAGTGGTGCGATCTCAGCTCACTGCAGCCTCCGACTCCCAGGTTCAAGCAATTCTCCTGTTTCAGCCTCCCAAGCAGCTAGGACTACAGGCACCCACCACCATGCCTGGCTAATTTCTATATTTTTAGTAGAGACAGGATTTCACCATGTTGGCCAGGCTGGTCTTGAACTGATCTCAAGTGATCTGCCTGTCTTGGCCTCCCAAAGTGCTAGAATTCTGTAATCCCAGCACAGGCGTGAGCCACTGCACCTGGCCTGGAGGTAAGTTTTGAAACGTTTAAGAGCTGGAGAGCAGCAGATGAGAAAGAATAGTTCAGGAAAACTGGTAGGCCATGTGCCCAGGAAATAGATGATGAGGTAAGAATAAATGCTAAGCAAGGAATTGAGAATCTTGTAGGAGACATAAGGCAAGAAGACCAGTTATATACAGTAGTCCCGCCTTACCAGTGGGGGACACATTCCAAGACCCCCCGTGGATGGTACCAAACCCTATTTATACTCTGTTTTTTTTCGTGTACATATGGTAAAGTTTAATAGGCCCAGCAAGAGATTAGCAGCAATAATAATAAGATAGAACAATTATAACAATATACTCTAATAAAAACTATATGAATGTAGACCCTCTCCAAAATGCCTTATTGTACTGTACTGCAGGAAACTAAAACCACAGAAAGTGAAACTACAGATAAGGAGGGACTACTGTACAAGTCCAAATGTATTAAGTGCAATGAGGATAAAAACAAAATGTTTTAGCCATTTATTCAGTAATAAATAAATTTTTTGAGTGCCTACTATAGTCACGGTTGAGGTAGGGGTAAGATCATTTCTGTTTAAAGAATTCAGAATTCAGGAAAGGCTTTCTTTCTTTCTTTTATTTTTGTGGGGAAGACAAGGTCTCACTCTGTCACCCAGACTGGAGTGTAGTGGTGCAATCTCAGCTCACTGCAGCCTCCACCTTCCGGGTTCAAGTGATTCTCATGCCTCAGCCTCCCGGGTAGCTGGGACTACAGGTGCTCACCACCACGCCTGGCTAATTTTTGTATTTTTTGGTAGAGATAGGGTTTCACCATGTTGGCCAGGGTGGTCTCGAACTCCTGACCTCAAGTGAGCTGCCTGCCTTGGCCTCCCAATATGTTGGGATTATGGGCGTGAGCCACTGTGCCTGACCGAAGATAGGCTTTTAATAGAGTTCATGACATTTAACTTGCCCTTAAAGGTATACAGAGATAGAATTCTAATGCAGTGCTGTCCAATTAACATATAATTTGAGGCTTATGTGTAATTTAAAACTTTCTAGTAAACACATTAAAAGAAGTCGAAAGAGACGGGTGAAATTAATTTGAATTGTATATATTATTTAACCCAATATGCCCAGAATATTGTAATTTCAGCATTATAATCAGTATAAAAGTATTGAGATATTTAACATTTTTCACACTAAGCCCTTGAAATTGACTCTTCATTTTACATGTCCAGCACATAGCACATCTCAATTCAGAAGCTAACTTTTCATTGGAAATATGTGATCTAAATATAGAGTTTATAAAATTTAACAGTTGAAAAACAAAATTCACATACAGTTTGTTCCAGTCATACTTTAAAGTTTTCCAATAACTGAATAGGGCATCTGTTTTAAAATTGTAATGCATATTAAAGTTAATTCAAATCAAAAAATCTTTTTCCTAGTCATATTAAATTCAACTCCACCCATGGCTAGAAGCTACCATATTGAATAACACAATTTTAAAGAGATTAATGAAAAGAAAGTTTTGTAGGCAGAAAGAAGGTGTCGAGGAAAAAAGTTGGAGCAGTCTTGAGGAAGCAGCAAGCAGCCCAGTGTAATTTATTTGAAATGAAATAGTGAGAGAAAAACCTGGAATGATATTTGGGAGCCCTGGATGCATAGTCTCCAAATTGGAACTTCAAGTAAACAGACATTGGGCACTCACTGGGTAAACTTTTTGGGAAAAACTTTATAAGACGAATGAGAGGCTGCCTGTTTTGATTTAGGCTGATTAATCTGGCTATATTGTTTAGGGTGGATTTGAGAGCCAAGGGGAAGGAGAGAGGCTGGAGGTGAGGATATTAACAAAGAGCTAATCGCAGATAGAAAGAGGTAATGAGAGCCTGGAGTAGAAAAATGCTGGAGATTCCCCAGCCTAAAAAGATTCCCTTTCACTGAATCAGCCTCCCTCAATGGGTTTCCTAGTGTTCAACTATCTTTCTGTGCTGTTACAAATATTATGTTGTGTCTCTAGTATATTGCCTGCTAGTATTTCATTTATTAGTTTCCCATCCATCTCCATAGATTGGTACTGTAAACATGTAGCCATTCAGCACTTATTTCATTGTATCATTGTATGTTATTTTGTGTGTTTGGATCTATTTTAGAGTTTGAGCCATCAGTGAAGAGAGACCATTTCATTTTCCTGTTTGCATGCATAGCGCCTAGCACACTTAGAGCCTCTGGTGTTCTTGTTGCACTGAGAAGGAATTCGATAAATGTTTCTTGATTTGAGTGAACCTGCAATGATAGTAGTTTGTGGATGGCACAGACTTGGGGATGCCAATAACTTTGCCTCATATTTGGGCAATAAGAAAGCAACTGAAGGTGGGGAGTTCATTTCAAGGTGAATTGCCAGAGGTTTCAAGTCAAATTTTTATTGGGGAAAAGGTGAAGCCACAATATGAAGCAGTTTCTGGTATTCTGTTTCTTTTTAAGAATACAGAAGAAATTGAAATCATTGGAGAAATCCTATTACTTGATATAGGCAAATATATTACCCCTTACAATTTGTTTAAAATTAGAAATCCTAAGGCTGAAGGTGAAAAGCCAGGTATAGTTATTTCGACAGTGAAATAAATGATTGAGTGGCAGTTATAGCCCATTCACCCAGTGGACAAATAGGCACCATGAGGAAGGACTGGTGTTTGTGGGACATGATGATTTCCTCATAATAAATGGGAGACTTTTTGTACATCATGCAGTTGATTGATAATGAAGAGGAGGTGGATAAAAATAGTTAATATTTATTAACAAGTTAATTCATAACTTTATTAACATTATTAAGAACCTATGTTAGAAACAATGTTTGGTGCTTTATATAAACTTTATTCTCACAGTTTTTATAGGTTACAGGTATTATCCCTATTTTATAGAGGATGATGCTGAAGTTAAGAGAGTTTGAAAAGTGTGCCAAAAATCACATAGCTAGTAAGTGATCGAGCTGGGAATGGAACCTGGATATGTCTTACTGTGAAGTTTGTGACCCATTCGTAATTGGGCATAGTAGATGTTACAGAGAGAGCATTTTGGAGTTAAGAAAAAGGCAGGGGGAAAGGTAAGGATCTTTTCCTAGAGCAGAAGCTCTCTTCTGTTCATTTGGATGGTGATGATGAAAACTCTTCCAGTGGCATAACATCAGAAATTATGGGGACTGCATTAGGCTAGCTTTGTCAGGACTCCCATAGGAGGTGGTCGTGTGGAAACCATGATAAGGAATAAGAAGGTGTGAATTTTCTTCCTTTTTTCACTTCCTCACATAGTGTAGATAGAGTTAATGTGTGGGAACATAAAATGCTGAGAAGGTGGAATGAAGGAAATAGGGATTGATTGTTTGTAAATTCAGTGTTTCATCCCTTGAAGATTAAAAAAAAAAAATCTTACCTAGTTCATTACTATCCCAGAGAGATTAAAAAGTGTCTGCCTCTTTTTTTTTTTTTTTTTTGAGATGGAGTTTCGCACTCAGGCCCAGGCTTGAATGCAATGGCATGATCTCAGCTCACTGCAACCTCCACCTCCTGGGTTCAAGCGATTCTCTTGCCTCAGCCTCCCAAGTAGCTGGAATTACAGGTGCCAGCCACCACGCCTGGCTAATTTTTTGTATTTTTAGTAGAGATGGGGGTTTCACCATATGGGTGAGGTTGGTCTCGAACTCCTGACCTCAGGTGATCCATGTGCCTTGGCCTCCCAAAGTGCTGGGATTACAGGCGTGTCTGCCTCTTACTAGAAGAGTCAGATGAGGCTGGGTGCAGTGGCTCACACCTGTAATCCCAGCACTTTGGGAGGCCGAGGTGAGTGGATCACTTGAGGCCAGGAGTTCGAGACCTGCCTGGCCAGCACGGTGAAACCCTGTCTCTACTAAAAATACTTGATAAGCTGGGCCACTTCGGAAGTTGAGGCATGAGAATCGCTTGAATCTGGATGGCAGAGGTTGCAGTGAGCTGAGACCGTGCCACTGCACTCCAGCCTGGGCAACAGAGCAAGCCTCTTTCTCAAAAAAAAAAAAAAAAAAGGAAAAAGAATCAGATGAGCAAAACTGATATACTTCAATACTAGCTTTCTTTTAGGTATCTTAATTTTATCAATAATGGTAAATATGTTGTTTAGTTGATTTTTATCAACTAAAACTTGGCGTTTTAGCTGACTCAGGGGAGTGAAACAGCTCTCTTTGAGACTGATAATCATTTTCTGACATGAGGCTGTTTAAGGCCTCAAGGACTTCTGATGTCAATTAACCATCAAATATTTTAACAGTGCTTAGTCTTTGCTCAATATCTTGGTCCATTCTATGTTTGTAATAGATGCATGTCAAATAGACATTTTGGTTTATGAGATTCCATGTTTCGGAAGAGGCTGTTGGATTCTTAAAACATTTATTCAGTCATCAAATATTTATTGAGTATTGAACTCATGTTAGTCATTGTGATAGACATGGGTATTTAGTGGTGAACAAAATATATATTTTCCTGCTGTCATATTCTTTGAAATCTAGTGAGGTTGGCAGACTTTAAAAAGACAGTAACACAAATGAATATACTGTCATACATTTTGATGATATATGACATTTACCATATTGATCTCATTGAACACTAGAGATTTACTTTCTTTAAATAAATATATCTTGAAAAGCTGTATGTGTGTGTGTGTGTGCGTGTGTGTGTGCATGTATGTATAAAACTTCACATTTGTGTAAATCAAGTAATAATTGAGCTTTGTGATTTTGAGCTAGTCAGTTTGTTCTCTGGATTTTAATTTTCTTGTTTATTATATAGCAATTTATAGAAGATCTTTGTAGAAGTTTCTGATGTTAAATTCAGTCATGATGTTATGTGATTGAGATGTTTATATACTATTTTTTTAATGTGCTCCAAACATAAATTAGTTCATTTTGTACCTGAAAATAGAAAGTAAGACTTGTTAAATAATAAATTGACCCAACTGGCATCAATAGTTATAATGCTGCCATACTGGAAATGTTGAAAGTTTTGCAGAAGCTTAAATATGAAGCTTTGAAAATTATTGTCGAAATTCTAGATTCTAAGTTCTGTTAAAAACCTGTTTATTTTCTTCAGCTGCATATGTATTCGATGCGAATCTTCTAAACTTGAAACAAACACTTCATGGCCTCTCTGATCATCAGTTTTCCAGTGTATTATTTTTTAATAGATAATTTTTTAGAGCACATTTAGAAGTATAGAAAAATTGAGAAGTTAGACCAATTTATTTTCACAGTGGGAGTAATGGGCCCTATCTTGGATAGTTATGAGAATAAGAATTATTGAATGTAAAAGTTTTAGCATAGGTCCTCATTCCTACGTAGCTATTATTGTGATCAACTTTTTCCTTTCATCATTACGCTAACTCCTACACTGAAAGAGAGCTAGGTATCTGTTTATCTTTTTAGTTAATAAAAGAAAAAATTCTATTGTCATGCCCAAATTTCTATCTGTATCACTGATGGCCACCGACCACAAATCTGTTCCACCATTTAATGTTTTCTCTCATTTCAGTGATCTTTCTTTGTTTCCTTTTTCTAACCATGGAATTTTATGAAAATCTAGAGATCAAAGGAAGCAACATAAGAATGAGTAGGTGATTTTTGTATTTTTTCAAAAGCTGATCATTTTAAAACAAAACATTAAAAAAGTTTCTAGTTATTAATATAGATTTAATATGCATTTGAAGAATTTTCAATAATTTAAACCAACTTTTAGTAAAATCGAACTTTAAAATATATTGATGTGCGTTTAGTACATAAGCTGGTATGTGTGGAAAACAGGCGAAGATACAAACGATAAGGGGTAAAATCATGCTGATGGATATTACACTAACAAAATGCCACATATAGCCATAGTACTAATGTACTACTCTTTAACATATTACAATAATTGTAATTTATGGCTTTGAAACTTTAAAGATATGAAACCCCCAAATCATGTTCATATTTGAAAGAGAAACTTAAGGCAATAAACAGTTTGTAGCAATTAGAACTATATTTTGCATATCATTAATATATAATTGCATGCTACTTTTATATATCCATTGTAGCAAAGATTCCCCGGTGAACTCTATCAGGCCTGGTTTATGATAGATATGTAGATAGATAGGTAGACAGAAAGATCCTGGTTTAAGAGAGAGAGAGAGAGAGAGAGAGAGAGAGAGATAGATATACACACACACATACTGATAAAGACCAATCAGAAAATGTATATATGATATATATATTTAAAAGACCAATCAGAATATTTATCTATATTATATATAATATATAGTTTTGGGTTGGTATTTATCAGTGAACTCATACTCGAATAGTTAGTAGAGTAACCGAATGTCTTGTTTTTGCTCATTTGTGTTTGAGATATGGTTGTAGTGCCCATGGGATAGTGCAGTGGTATTTGCATCACATAATTGTTGCATCTGGGCCCTTTTGTTCCCATTGACTTTCAGGGCCATTTTGAAACCTGCATTAAAGACAATTTCTGAGACATTTTCTTCTAGAAACAAGAATGGTGAATGGTGTTAGTAGAGAATCAGAAAATAATTTGTATATCAGACCTTTTCGTTCTATAGTTTTGGAGAACAAAGTCTCACAAGTAGCAGATGGCCATAGCTATCATTCACGTAGCGCTCCAGCTTTCATAAAAAGGTATGTTTCCCGGATACAATCTGGGGCCTATTTGCCATTTAATGGCCTCACTGTTTGAAGTTTAAAGTTCTCCATTCTACTGCGCCAACAGTTTTCGATATTTATTTAGCAGCTGGCTAGGAACTAGAGAATCTTGTGTTGCGCTGAAGACATGATGTTCACACGTTGAATCAGACAGAAAAATTTATATTATGCCTAATATATACTGTTTATGAAGACAGAGATGTATGTACATGCTCCAAATGATTAAAATGAAAAGTTATAAACAACACAGTTAACCCTCAGTGGCTCAGTAAATTTTTGTGACAGGATAAGTGCTGCTTGCACACATGATGCTGTTCTCTGTGTTTGGCCTATTGGAATGTATTGATCTATATTTCCTAAGCTGAAATGTAAGTAAGAAATTTAATTTATATTATAGTTATTGATTAATCACATTGCTTCGTGACTGTACCAGAATAATACATGCGGAAACATATTACTGGTTGAAGTAAGTTTTAGATGGTTATTTGTGGATTATTGCCCTATTACGGTCTCTATAGAAATGTAAAAGTTTACTTAAAAGTCACCAGAAGGTCAGGTGCAGTGGCATATGCCTGTAATCCCAGAACTTTGGGAGACTGAGGCTGGCAGATCACCTGAGGTCAGGAGTTCGAGACCAGTTTGCCAACAAGGCGAAACCCCGTGTCGTCTCTATTAAAAATACAAAAATTAGGCAGACGTGGTGGCACCTGCCTGTAATCCCAGCTACTTAGAAGGCTGAGGCAGGAGAACTGCTTGAGCCCGGGAGGCAGAGGTTGCAGTGAGCCTAGATCGCACCATTGCACTCCAGCCTGGGTGACAGAGTGAGACTCCATCTCAAAAAAAAAAAAAAAAAAAAAGTCACCAGAAGAACATGGTCCTATTTGGAAAAGATATTTATAAATTTCATTATGTCTGTAGATGTAGCTTAATGATATTACCATCAGATGTGCCTTGTTATCTTTGGGTGAAGAGGAATAGTCCTACGACAGTCTTTGAAGGTTGATCATAAGATTTCTGTTTTTGTTTTTGTTTTTTTTTCAGTTTCAGAAAGTTTTGAAACACCTAGTTCAGCCTCACTTTTATTAAGGACATATCTCTGGAACTTTGACTTGAGTTCTTTCTTTTTAGAAGCATTATATAACTTAAATATTTTGACTTGCATCTAGCCCCAGCTTTTCTTTGTTGAAGAGTTCTGATTGTATTGCCTTGTCTCGAATGCATCATTGATCATTATGAAAAGAATACAGGTTGTTCCTGATGTCTGTTCTCCCTTCTTCTTTAGTAACGGAATTTTGAACTAGGTAAATGGCTATGTAGAGTCAAGACTACGCTTCTTAGCTTCTCTTGTTGCTAGGAGTGCCTCTGGTTCTGGTCACTGGGGTGTAAGTAGATTTGTTTTGTGGCAGCTTGCTTAAGAAACCTTCCTTAAGAGAGTATCCATTATGTGTGTGTGTGGGCGGGGGGGAGTGGGGGGACATCCTCTTTCTCTTTTTCTTATTATTAATTCCTTCTTTGTATCCTGCTCCCTGGAATACAGTTGCAACTATTTTGAACCATGGAGTTGAGGCCCCCAAGATAGAGAAACAAGATAGAAGGCACCTGCACCTTTGATATTTAATGACAAGCAATGAAGTACCAAAACAGCCCCAAAACTCTAACTACACTTTCATGTTTCATGTGACAGGAAAACAAGCTTCTGTTTTGTGTAATCAATTGCTATTTTGGGTTTCAGTCATTGCAGATGAACCCAATCCCAACGATTGGGTTCAACAGGTTATGTATAACTTTAACTGATTCTTTAACTACTTTGTTAATATATATTCTCCTAGACTTGTGTACTGGTTAGAACTCTTAGAGGCAAGGGTGAAAACTATCACCTGTGTGAAAGGACCCTGAAGTGGCCCCCAGAATTGGAGGAGACCCAAGAGCTATTCACCACACCTCCAAGGATGTTCACAGCCAGGGACTGGACCCCACCTGGACTCTTTCTCTCCACAGTTTGGATCTAATTTCATTTTCCTCTTGGTTTTATTTTGTTACTGCAGACTGGCTCTCTGCAGTGAAAGAGAATGGTACAGACTAATTTCCTTAATACTTGAGACTTCAAATGGGAAACAGCTGTGTCTTGTCTTCTGTTGGAAAAATATTAGGGAACAACTCACATTGACCTGGCCTGGGTCACATGCCAGTTTCACCCGTTTACCTGTCACTGGACCAGCTTGAATTACCTGCAGTTTATTGTGGTTACTTTGGAGGCAGGTGGATGGGAAGATTGGACCTGGGGGAGGGTGCAAGGATTGGCAGCATCCACTGAAACCATTTGTTCTAAATGAAGTGGGTGCTATTTTGACAAAACAGTGTCTATTATAGCTGATACATCATTTATAAATGATTTACAGTTGGGATCATCTTAGTCTTTCTTGAAAGCAGTCCATGTGTGAAAAAAAATGAGGGCTGTGAGTTTGCTTTGAATTTGGTTTCTGACTTTGAAGTTGTGAAATTTGGCAAGACTGCAGCTCAGATAAATCCTTTGTTTGGGAATTTTGATGAAAATGATTTCAGGCCCCATTGTCACATTATACAGGCTAATTATTGGGAACCACTGAACAGATGTCCTTATTTTCTTTGATCTTCAGTCTCATTGATTATAATGGAAGCATTGCTGTAATCATTAATCTTTTTAATGTAGACCTAGGGAGGTGTTTTGGATATTAAAGAATTAAGGCTATTACGCCCTGAAAAATACTTAGTGTCACAAATTCTACTTAAAATTCTAAGGTGAGAGCTTCTCTAAGGAGTTAAAATTTGACATTTAAGGAGTTAAAATTTTATGTATGTTTGGCATACATAAAATTTGAGAAGTAAAAATTCTCTTGAAAGGGCTTTAGGATACTGAGTTTCCAGAATGTACTTGAAATATTAACAAATGATGGAAGATAAATTAATTGAAAGGTCCTGGTGTCATGGGATTGAGTTCTGTTGAGGGAGAGAGGACATCTCTGTTGACAGGGCATGCATTCGGAGAGTGGGCAGGGCCTGGCATGGGCTGGGCAAAAGCTAGTCATGACACAGCGCCTGCTTCCAGGTGGCGTTCAAGCAATATGGTGACATTTCAGAGGCTTCAAAAATAGAGGTGTATTGCTTGTGTAAGTATTTTATTTATTAATCTAATTTCTAGTCAGATATATGCGAGGTGCATAGATGAAGCGTATTCTTTCTCCCGGATGCTGAAAGTCTCAAGCTTTTTATTCTTTTCTGCAATCAAAGATGAAAAGAAAGTTGTGTTGTTTGGGTCACGTAAACCATCATACACTTTCTCTTGGTATCGTTTTGCCAGCCCACGCAAGAGAAGGGGAGGGAAGGGAGCATTTGATATTCAGTGAACAAAGAAGCATACCTTTCTACAGCCAGTGGCAGCTCTGAGAATGCCTTTTGTGATCAGAACGTTTTGCAGATGATGTTCACTAGAGTCCCAGACAGGAAGAAGGAACCAAGGCCAGAAAGGCAGTCTTGCTGCAAGATGTCATAGGATAATTTTTCATTCCCCAGGAGCAGCCACAGCAGGCACACTCCATGATGACCCGTGTTGTTTGGAGGAGTTGATCTCCACCCTGAGGGTTGGAGGTTGTGCATTTAGAACTCCAATATGAATGGTTACTATGTGGGGAGACTGGTGCTTTTCCTTCACCCACAAAAAGTGCAAGTCTAGGTCGGAGATTAGCATCCGGTTGCTTGCTGTTACCTTTCCTTCCAGCCTGATTTTGGAGAGAGGTGAATGTGTGTTTCCATTGTTATCCTGGGATGGCCTGCGGTTAGGATTTTTCTTCTTTGAAGAAGGGAGGTATACGCCCCTTTAGCAGTTAATGATAATGTTTATAAGGACTTGAAGTCTTTGAATAAAAGCCCAAGAATGTCATATTATTTTCATCTGCAAGGTGAATGGCCTGTTATGATGGTATACATATCTGAAGTAATATGGAAGGACGGACAAAAATAGGTTTCTGAGAAATGTGTGGCATTTTTTGTTTCCTGATAATATTACAGCTTTATCTACTGATCTCAGCTAGAGTTTGTCATGTCCAGATCCCTCTGGGCTGAGCCGTCGCTCCTTTGCCTCCTTTTCCAAGGCCCATTTAATTACACAATTAAGCCTTGCTTAAAACCTTCTCTTCTCATGAACTCAGACATTTCATAAGTTAAAACTACCTATTAAATATTCAGTTTTAGGATTTTGTTTAGATGACATTATACTTCCTATTTCATGATGAAGGACCAAGGTGTATGTTTCTTACTATATTTATTGTGTCCTGCTTTAAACTATCTAGCAAATTAAATGTCATCGAAAGTCCTGATTTTGGTGTATTCAAATTTTTTCAGTCTAACTTTATTTTATTAACTTATTTTATTGCCAAACGTGTCTAATCAACTAAAGTTCTAGTTGATTTACTTTTTATGGGCCTAAGATGAGAGCAGTAGTAGTAATATTTTATAAACAATGGGAACATTTTTTTTTCTCAGTATTGTGAGAACCTTTAAAAAAATTTTTTTTTTTGGTTTAAACTAGTCTTTGTGGGAAAGCTCCCTCTAGTGTTTCTTGGAGCAAGTACAAGTAGTATTGAACTATGCTTTTACAAAAATGAACCTTAGGGCCAGGCTGGGAGGCTCAGGCCTGTAATCCCAGCACTTTGGGAGGCCGAGGCAGGCGGATCACTTGAGGTCAGGAGTTTGAGACCAGCCTGGCCAACATGGTGAAACTCTGTTTCTACTAAAAATACAAAAATTAGCCGGGTATCATGGCGGGCGCCTGTAATTCCAGCTACTCGGGAGGCTGAGGCAGGAGAATCACTTGAACCTGGGAGGTAGAGGTCTGCAGTGAGCCGAGAGCACTGCACTTGAGCCTGGGTGACAGAGCGAGACTCAGTCTCAAAAAAAAAAAAAAAAAAAAAAAGCGAGCCTTAAATAATAGGACTGATTTGATAAATAGAGAGCATCTTGTTGAATAAATAGATAGTAGGCTGATCTCACACTGGAAATGCTGTGCAGTTGGGTAGAGGGATATGCTGTATTCAAAATCATGGATCTCAAAAATAAAGAACAATGTTTCAGGTGTGTCTTTTAAATACCCCTAGAAAATGGAATATTAACTTTCTTGATTACATGTTTATGAGATGCTTTACTTTCTTGTTTTGATGACTTTGTTTCTTATTTCACCGTTTTAGAGATCATGTCCATAGAAATATCCATATCTAAGAAAAGAAATACAGGGTTATTTTTCATAAGTGACACAAATATTTTAAAATCATAGTATGTTATTCTTATTTTGGGAATGTACAGAATAGAGTAGTTTTGCGTAGACACATGCAAACTTTTTTCAAAATTTATTCCTTATATAAATATTACTTTTATAGGATAGCTCCCAGTCTCATCCTAATGGCAGAGAAGACAGTTTTACCTCCATGAGTTCATTTCACGTGGGCAAACCTCTCTTCTAATTAGTGACTGATTCCTGAGTTTTACCTAAAATACTTGATGCCCTGTAGGGTTCACATTTAGCAATCCAGAGAACACAGGAAGAGTAGCTCGAGGGTCCTAACGATGCCTTCACCTCACAACTTGGTCAATAAACAGCCTAGAATTAAATTTTATGTCAATGCTCAATATTCTGTTAGATCTTCTTCCCCATCCTCATCTTAGCTAATGAGCAAGCTTGCTATTTTACAGAGAAAATTAAAGCAGAGAAGAAGTTCTATAAACTCCCATCACCCATCTGCCTGCACCTGTGCCTTTCTAGTCTGCCTTTCCCTTTCAAACTGCCGGTTCAGTTCAGCCTCTTCCTTGGGTCTAGATTCTGTCCCCTCTTGTCTACTTAAGGACGTTGCTTCAGTAATTCTGCCCTTTTTCTTGAGATCATTGATTTCCCCTTCAGTGTTAGGTATTCTCTATTGGAAGCTGTCATTTCTTCCATTTCTTTCAAGAGAGAACCCACTTTTGAATCCACTCCATTAAGACTTCCGTCCTTAGCTCCCACAAATTTTCTTGCCAGAGTCACCTATGAGCTCATGTTGATTATTCTTTTCTTTTGGAAACCTTTCTTACTTGGCTTCAGGATGCCATTCTCTCCTGGTTTTACACCTGGCTCTTGCTGTATTTTCTTTCATTCATATTTCTCCATCTTTCTTTTTCTTTTTTTTTTTTGAGACAGAGTCTTGCTCTGTTGCCCAGGCTGGAGTGCAGTGGCACAATCTCAGCTCACTGCAGCCTCCACCTCCCAGGTTCAAGCGATTCTCCTGCCTCAGCCTCCTGAGTAACTGGGATTACAGGCGCATGCCACCATGCCTGGCTAATTTTTTTATATTTTTAGATGGGGTTTCACCATGTTGGTCAGGCTGGTCTCGAACTCCTGACCTCATGATCTGCCCACCTCAGCCTCCCAAAGTGCTGAGATTACAGGCATGAGTCACCACGCCCAGCCTCTCCATCTTTTAAACTATAAGCACTGTGACCTTAACGCTAGGTCCTGGAGATACCCACCTCTCTCTCTCTGCCTAGCTCTCTGTGTCTCTGTCTCTGTCTCTCTCTCTGTCTTCTATACTCACTCTCTTGATAAACCCATCTAATCTCATGGCTTTAAATACCATCTAGATGCTAATAACTTCCAATTTTCTGTCTCAGCCCTGATCTGTCCCCTGAGTTCCAGACACATATAATTAACTGCCTACTGACATCTCACCTTGAATGTCTATAAGCTTCTCAAAATTAATGTGTCCAAAACGAAGCTCCTGATCCTTTAAGCCATCACCCACCTTCAGTCTGTCCTACTGTCGATCCATTTTTTTCTAATTCCTGTGGCCCTAAACCGTGATGTCATCCTTGCCTCCTCTCCTTCTCCTAGACCTCACATTGGATTCATCAACATATCATCCTGTCTGTACCTTTAAAGTTATATCCAGAAGCTGGCTGCTGCCTAACCACTTCCCTTGCTGTCGCTTCTGTGTGAACCACCAATGACTCACCCTGGATGAGTGCAGTGGACACCTGCCCATTACGTTTGTCCATTTTCCGCACAGTAGCCAAAGGGTTCCTTTGAAAGCAACTTAGATCATGTCATTTCCACACTGAGCACTGCACTAGAAAACAGGGGTTTCTGTCTCACCAAGAGTAGAAGCCAAAGTCCTTTCAAGGCCCTGCAGGATTTAGATCTCCCACATCTCCCACAACTGCCTCTCCCATAATCACATGCTCACTCACCCCCATCCAGCCATGGCGGTTCCTCACAGTTCCCTGAACACACCAGGAAAATTTGTGCTTCAGGATCTTAGTACTGGATGTTCTGTCTGCCCAGAACATTCCTCCCTCTGATATTTGTATTGCTCATGACCTTGCTGACTTCAGATGTCTACTCATATCTTACAGAGTCCTTTCTCTAAAATTGCAACTCTTTTCCTCAAAATTTTGTATCTTTCCAAATTTCCCCCTTCCCTGCATTGTTTTTCTCCTTGGAAATGTTCACTGAAATCCCTTATATTTTACTTCTCTTGTTTATTATTTTTTTTCTTCCCTGTCTCCCCACCCCAATTTAAATTTCATGAACACAGGGAATTTGATTTAGCCATAGCCTGTCACTTATTTTGTCCTCTTATGTAGCACACATTGGAATTATATTTTGATTTAAATGTTAATAAATGCTTTCATTGTCGCAGCACTGTGTCAGGTGTATTTTCACATTTAATTCATTTTTCTTAGGTTGCCCATCAGATAAGCATTGTGAGTTCCATTTTGCATATGAAAAACCTGAGACCTAGGGGGTATTGTATCTTTTCTGTAGATCAACATAGATACTGGACCCAGGCTTTAAGTGGAAACCCTCTAACTGCATGATGTGTACTTTTCTAATATGTGAAGCTATGGACTGCTTCCTTTTAAAAATAATAATTTTGATTTTGTGTGTGTGTGTGTGTGTGTGTGTAGTGAAAGACAGGGTCTCACTCTGTCACCCAGGCTATAATGCAGTGGTGTGATATAATCACTGTTCACTGTAGCCTCGACCTCCCAAGCTCAAGTGATCCTCCCACCTCAGCTTCCTAAGTAGCTGGGGCTACAGGCATGTACCACAACTCCTTCCTGGTTTAAATTTTTTGTAGAGACAGGGTCTCCCTGTGTTTCCCAGGCTGGTCTTGAACTCCTGGTTTCAAGCAGTTCTCCTGCCTCTGCCTCCACAAAGTACTGGGATTATAGGTGTGAGCCACCACGCCCCAGCTGACTTTGGTTTTGAAAGGAAATTGGAAAGTGACGGTTCTTGCCTGCTCCTTTGTCATCTGACTTCTTCCCAAGCATGTCATCGTCTGTCTTGTTACACCAGCACTTAACTCAGCCACTTTTGGGGAGATTTTATTCTCTCTGTCTTTTTTTTTCTCTCTTTTTTTTTTGAGACAGTGTCTCACTCTGTTGCTCAGGCTGGAGTGCAGTGGTACGATCTCTGCTCACTGCAACCTCTGCCTCCCAGGCTCAAGCGATTGTCCTGCCTCAACCTCAGGAGTAGCTGGGATTACAGGTGTGCACCACCACGCCTGACTAATTTTTGTATTTTTAGTGGAGATGGGGTTTTGCTATGTTGGCCGGGCTGGTCCTGAACTCTTGACCTCAAGTGATCCACCCGCCTCGCCTTAGCCTCCCAAAGTGCTAGGATTAGAGATGTGAGCCTATTACTATGCCTGGCCTCGTTCTCTTTATCAAATCACGATTCCCCAGATTTTTTCCTGTGAGTTGCTCTTTTATGTTTTCTATCTGATCACTTTTACACATTTGTAACAGTCTTAGGATAAGAAGGCACAAGTCTATCTTTTACAGAAGGAATTCAACTGGACAAATAGTGAGACGGCATGAGAGGAGAGAACTTAGTGGAAAGGTTTAAGAAATGTCTTTCTGATAATTTGGCCTAACTTAGAGGCCATCAAAAAGGCAGCAGTTAGAAAAGAGCTGAACCACAAATGGGTTTGGAGCAAAGTAGCCAAGAATATCTAACAACTAAAGTCTGATCTGAGAGGAAACTGTCTTGGCTCATAGCCCGAGGGTCAAAAACAAAGCTACTTGTATGACTCTGGTTTAAGTCACAGAGATACTCTTGCTTTCTTTGGCCCCAAATAGTCTAGTCTCTTGTAATCTCATTCTTTTCTTCTTCAGTGGTTTGATTTTTGGTGTTAACAGTTTATTGCCACATCTGTAAAATAAGACAATGGGGACTGGTGATTCCTTCAGGGGACTCTTAGTTTTACAGTTTTACAGTTCTATCATTTTAAAATCAGTGTATTACTCTATTCTGTTTTGAATCTAGACTCAGTTTTAGACTCCTATTTTACTGTGGAAAATTTGCTTTAAAGTAGTATTTTAGATTTTTACCTAAATACAAAGAATCTCAAGTATTTTAGAATAAAAGTTCAAATGAGATTGTCAAACAGCTTCACCCTAAAAACCATAGCACGAAGTGGGTGTGCTTCTAAGGCTACTGGGGCTCGAAAAATGTATAGGGATAATTAGTATTTCCTTGAATATAAATGAACTGATACTTGGCATCTATATATCTTCCCAGCATTTTCCATTGTATGAAGACGAAATTTTAAAAAGCTCAATTAAAAATTATAGCATTAGATGACCAAATCAATCATTTCTCAAGATGCTGAATTTTACTTCATACCATTACGCTTTCACCATTATCCCCATGTTGCGTGGATAGTCTGTAAACTAATCTTAATGGTTTCTTAAACAAGCAGAATTAATTACAAAGGAAATCTACCCTTCCCCTAAAGCCATGCATTACTTCCAAAGCAAATATATTTCTTTTCCATACTGTCTCTGTTTGAGTGAAACTAGTTTAAATTGCTGTTCTTTCTCATTAGGCAGTTTCTCAGTTTACTTATTCCCTAATGTTTTTTCTCAGCATTTTTTTTTACACTTCTCTAAATCTTGCTCTACCTACTGTAGTTATTATAAAAGATGAATAATATCAAGCAGTAAAGCTTATATCAATTGTAAAAGAATTGATCCAGTTCTTTTTTGTTTAAATATGTTTTAGGAAGCTTATTCTCACACTGATATCCGTCATATCTATTTTTAAACATTTATTGAAGTTCATCTGTTATTGGTGAACCATGTGAGGAAAAAAGACATTGTACTGTAGATTAATCTCTTATCTCCATAATTAGTAAGCGTGGGACACTTGTGATTATTTGAACAGTATAAGAAAGACTACAGTCATCAAAATTAAAATGTTTCTTTTTAAAGAAAGCTAAAGCTTTGCTCTTTAGTTCCAAACAATCTGTGTATTTCCTGATTGCAGAGTCAGGAAATACTTAACTTTTGAAGCAATAACGGTTACTCCTGGGAAGTTTTATAATTGGCTGCATAGTGATAACATGGACTTTAATAAATACAGTAAAAATACCGCCGACTTATTTAGAAAGAGAGAACTTCTTCAGTGCAACCGAGAGAGCTAATACTGAGGACGACACCAGTTTGGCAAAATCATTGCTCTTCGTGACCACCTCCAATTTCCAGCTGGCTTCCTGATCAAAGGTATCTTTCCTTAGTGCTTTTTCACTTTCCAGATTTTCTCCCGTGTTCGTTCAGGCCTGTGAACATCAATGTGGGTTAGTTGTAGAATTCATTTTATTCTGAAGTCAGGTAAAATGTAGTTTATAAAATGTTAATGGGTTTCTTGAACTATGTTAAATAACTATGATAACTAATGAGAAAGAATAGCATGACATCAAGGAATCCAGAGGCAATTTTTTTTTGTCTAGAGTGAGGAATTGCTTTAATGTCTTGAGTCTTGGTGCTTGAGTCTGAATTGTTTTAGTGAGGTCGGTGAAGGTGTCACAACAAAATACTAGCTAAAGGTGGCACTGTGCTTTTTCTAAATACTGTGAAACCCTTATTTTTGTTGAATTGATCCCTGTGTGTTAATGGAAATGAATCATATTAACAACTCACACACTACTTCAGGTTTAATCATAAAGGTGATTTTTCCCTATCTTGATTGTACGTTATCTTGCTTTTATATTGGCGTTAATCCAAAAGTTAACACACAGAATGTGAATGCCGATGAGACCTTATTGACCATCTATCAAGTTCCTCCATTCACTTTGCTCTTGAGGAAGCTATCTGGCAGAGGTGCAACAACTATTCCCAGAGGTCCTGAGCAAAATATTGGGGATAGAATATAAACCTGTCAGTCCCTAGTTTGGTTGAGCCTTTTTGAGTATCCTTGTTTTGTGTTAAAGATTAAATGCTGCCACTGAGTAAAAATCTGGCCTTGAATTGGTGTGTGTAAATCGTCATTAGACTCTGTGGGTTGTAGGCAGATTCTGAGCAGCGGAATTATTTGTAGCTAGAATATGTAGCTGGGGTGTGTAGCTTGAGGTGCTCTGTAGCATTTGGAGTTGTTCTGGAAACATACTGTCACTTCCCAGTTTGGGTGAATGGTGAGCAGAGTGAGAAGCCACTGCTTTCTAATTTTGGGTGTGGCAGATCTTTTGAGTCATCAACAGGAATTTACTAAATTTGTCTCAGTCCTGAAGCATTTATATCAGAGTTTTAGGTAGTTTTTTACTTCTATATATATGCCTCTGTTTGCTGACAGCATTCATTCAAGTTCTTCTGAGCCCAGATCATTTTCCTAGTGGCCACAGGGAGGAATTCTAGTAAGCAACAAAATCAGCCAAACTCAGTCTTTCACTTAAGAGCTTACGGTATGATGGTACAGGAGAAAAAGATATTGAAAAGATGCTACACATATAAGAAGGATTCGAATTCATTCAACAATATTTGTAAATGTATGTATAAATATATGTCAATTAACACTATGTATGCTACAGGAGAATCCTGTGATTCCAAAATATTGTATACATGTACAAGTACTGGATAGAAATTTATGTCTCTTGCGTTGTTTCTGATGAATCCCTTAAGTAAATGCTTCAATACAAGATTTTCATGATTCTCTGATCGCTCATTTCCCCACCATGGATATTTTACTGTGCTTATATGAGCAGTGTGTCCCTTCTGGTGTGGCCTGAGCTAGTAGCCAGGGGCTGTATAATACTATATTTTATACTGCGTGTTTCACATGAGGATAAGCGAAAAAACAGAGCTGTTGTTAGCTCAGTTTTGCAGAGTCTCTGTAACCCATGTCATTGCAAGTTGTGGTTAGTCATAACCTGAGAAAAGGTAGTAAAGGTAACTAGAACCAGTTTTGTGTTATAATATTAGCATCTTAAATTATTAAAGATTAAATTACAGACCCAGTTCAGAATTCAAGATGATGAACTTCGCTTATATAAATTAGGTAACTTACAGAATTAAATTTAGGTGTTGAGTTTTTACCTGTAGTCACAGGGAAGGATCCTGGGAGACTAGAAATTCAGCCACAAATCAGTTTTTCATGTAAGAACTCTTGATATGGCGTTAGAGAAATTCAAAAGACTTGACACAATTAAGGTTGAATTGACTTTATGTGCAATCTCAATTGTAGAATGGAACTCTGAGGTTGTATGTAAATCATTTTGTAACAAGATAAAATATCTGCAGTAAAATCAGTGCTACAGGCAATATTTCTGATTCTGTACTCTGTGGAGACATTTTTGGAGGCATACTTGGGTTAAAAATTAGATGAAAAGTATTTAGTGGAAATCAGACAAAAAGATTTAGCTATACTTGGGTTAAAAACCAGATTAAAAATATTTAGTAATCAGATGAAAAATAGAGAGAAAGAAGAGATCATTCTCCTAGGGCTTTGCCCACTAGAATCATTTTACTTTTGCAGGTTTGCAGGGTTGAGTGTCAGCTAGCTCACTCTCCGCATCTTCGACCCTTGTCGAGTAAGGTAAATCACATACTAAGGCAGTAAGAAAATGACAGAGGGTTAAGGTTGCTAGTCACGTGTTAACACAGATACCTGACTTTGTCCCTGAGACATGGCAAGTGTTCCGGTGAGTCACTGAACCTATAGCATGTGGACTTTATCCTTTCATAGGAAATACTTGGTCTAGCAAGCTGAAATTCTTGTGATTTTAAAACTATGAATGCTCTAGCAGTATATCCAAAATAATTACACCAGCCCCTCCTTATCCACAGTTTTAGTCACCTGTGGTCATCTGTGGTCCGAAAATATTAAATGGATGTGGCAATAAACTGTTAACATCGCTGAACTCAGAGACCTTGTGGGAGGAACGTGCCTTGCATGTTGGAGAAATAGCAAGGAGGCCATTGTGCCTGGAGCTGAGTGAGTAAGAAGGGAATTTAGTAGGAGATAAAATCAGAGAAATGAGGTGAGGATGGAAAGATGAAAATCTAGGTTGTCTACCTAAAGGTCATGTGGATGACCTTTAGCCACCGTGCAGATTTAATCTATATGGATATCATATGTGGATGGCCAGGGCCCTGTAGCACACTGTGAGCTGGTTGTCTTTTACATTTTTTTTTTTTTTTGGGAGACAGAGTCTCGCTCTTGTTTCCCAGGTGGGAGTGCAATGATGTGACCTCAGCTCATTGCAACCTCCCCCTCCCTGGTTCAAGTGATTCTCCTGCCTCAGCCTCCCAAGTAGCTGGGATTACAGGCACCCACCACCATGCCTGGCTAATTTTTTTTGTATTTTTAGTAGTGATAGGGTTTCACCATGTTGGCCAGTCTGGTCTCGAACTCCTGACCTCTGGTGATCCACCTGCCTCAGCCTCCCAAAGTGTTGGGATTACAGGTGTAAGCCTCTGTGCCCGGCCTTGTCTAAAATTTTACTCTTAATGAAAAGGAGAGCTACTGAAGGGTTTGCATGTGAGCAATACAGGCGAGGTAAGATTTCTCCTATACTCCCTTAGGATCTCTGACTGAAACTGACAGGAGACAGGTTAACAGGAGAAAAGCATACTAATTTTATTTTGTAATTTTTACATGTACATAGGAGCCTTCACAAGAAAAATGAAGACTCAAAGAAGATAAAGGGTCTGGGTTGGATAAAGTGTAGTAACTTGTGAAAATGCGACAACACAAAGAGGTTTTGGCAAGGGCAGTTAATTGTGGAAAAGTAACTAGGAAGATAAAGGGTGAATTAACAAGATTTTTGTGTTAGGTTTCTCTCAACTGCAGTTTGCTGTGTCTAGTGATAAGTATGTCTTCCTTTCTCCTTTATAGTGAGGGGGAGTTTTACCTCCTGATTTTAGGAAGAAAAAGAAGATGAGAATACCTTTCTCACACTTGCAGTTTTTCAAGTATCTTTAACTCAAAAATAATCAGCATGCCAAAGTGGCATATTTTGGGGTGGCAAATTTTGACCCCCTAAAGTAACATGACTTGTGTTAAAAAGGATCATTTTGGTTTTGAAAGTAAACTGAAGCTGGCAGAGGAAACTAGCTGAAAGGTTATTGTAGTAAACAAGGTGAGAGCTGATTAGTGTTCTCTCTTGTTAACTGTAAACCAAAAATAAAATTCCAAGTCCCTGTACACCCCAACCAGTTGAATGGACCCCTCCTCTTGTTCAAGGTCACTCCTAAGTTAACTTGAAAAACTAGTTCAGACCATGAAGGGAAGTCGGGGTTGGACATTGCTCCTCATATTCTCCTTCCTTTGAAATTCAAGCACAGCTGACCAGCATTTCACATTAAAACGGCTCTTAAGACTGACAAAGCGACTCTGTAGCAGTAAGATACCAACATGACAGATAACAGACCCTAAAAGAAGGGCTCTGAAAAGGCCCTATATTTTACCCCAAAATATATTTATTTGACATGTTTTGAAATGGTCCTGCAAAGCTCTCTTATGGGGAAAATCATAGATTTTTCCTTCCCTTTCCAGGTCTTTTTCCTGGCCCAGGAGAGAATTAACTAAGAGTCTGGCACCTTTTAAAGTCTGATAAGAAACATTTACAATCTATTCTTTGTGAAGCCTGCTACCTGGAGGCTTCTACATAATAAAAACCTTGGTTTTCACATCCCCTTAACGTAGCCCGGACACCACTCCCTTCTATTGAGTCTAGCTCTTTAGATAAACTCTTACAACCAATTGCCAATCAGGAAATTTTTGAATCCACCTAAGATCTGGAACTGCACCGCCCACCCCCCATACACACCCCCCCACCCCACCCCTTTGAGTTCTCCTGCGTTTGTGGATCAAACCAATGTACATGTTACATATATTCATTGATGTCTTATGTCTCCCTAACATGTAGAAAACCAAGCTATAGCCCAACTACCTTGGGCACATGTTCTCAGAATCTCCTGAGGCTGTGTCATGGTCATGCCCTTAACCTTGGCAAAATAAACTTCTAAACTGATTGAGACCTGTCTCAGATACTTTTTGGTTTATAGAATGTACCACATTTTATTTATCTCTTCACTTGCTGATGGACATTTGGATTGTTTTCAGTTTCGGAGTTGTGAACGCAGAAAATCTGAGACAGGTCTCAGTTAATTTAGAAAGTGTATTTTGCCAAGGTTGAGGATGCGCACCCATGACACAGCCCCCAGGAAGTCCTGATGACATGTCCCCAAGGTGGTGAGGGCACAGCTTGGTTTTATACACTTGAGAGAGACATGAGATATCAATATATGTAAGAAGTACATTGGATCTGTCTGGAAAGGCGGGACAACTTGAAGCAAAGGCAGGGAGACTCAAAACAGGGAGGGAGTTTTTAGGTCATAGATTGGTGCTACACAAATGGTTACATTCTTCTGAGTTTCTGATTAACCTTTCCAAAGGAGGCAATCAGATATGCATCTATCTCAGTGAGCAGAAGGGTGACTTTGAATAGATGGGAGGTAGGTTTGCCCTAAGCAATCTTCATCTTGAGTTTTCCTTAGTGATTTTGGGGGCCTAAGATATTATCCTTTCACTGGGTATTGGGACAAAAGTGCCTTTGAATATTTGTTTGAAGGCTGTCGTGTGGACATGTTTTCCAGTGTTTTAATCTCTGGGAGTGGAATGGCTAGGTAATGAAGTAGGTCTGTATTCAACTCCTAAGAAACTGCCAAACCATATTCTAGAGTGGTGTGTCATTTTATATGTCTGTTTATAATGTAATTAGAGTTCCAGGTGCTCCCACGTCCTTGCTGGCAGCCTTCTTTTTATCTGAGCCATTTTAAGAGGTATATAGTGGTATCTTATTGTGGTTTTAATTTGCATTTTCTCTGATAGTTAATGCTGATGAGGGATGTCTAGGTTTTAATCTCCTCATCATCAAGAAAGGTTATTTTATCCTGATGGTTGGAACTTTGGTTCCTTTCAGCTGAGCCACAAAATAACTTTTAAAAACAATCAAAAGACATATTATGACATAATAAGTTGACAGTGGCTTATATAGTTTAATGGTTTTGTTTCTGGGAGACTCACTTGAAGTGGGAAAATATAATCCTGCTCTTCAATTTCAATTAATTTTCATTACATTTTGATTTTACGTTAAAGTCATTTATGTCAAATAGTATAAGTGTATGCTCTGTCTTGTGTAGTGTCTATTACTTTGTATATTATTTAGGATAAAAATACATTCCATGTGATAATAATTGGGCTAGGTAAATGTAAATTGTCTCAAAACATTCAACTAGAATCAGGGTTTTAATTTTTTCCCCCAGGTTCCTGATGTTATTAGCAGCATAAGGCAATTATCTAAAGCCGCCATGAAAGAGGATGCCAAACCCAGCAAAGATAATGAGGACGCCTTTTACAACTCTCAGAAGTTCGAAGTCTTGTACTGTGGAAAGGTGACCGTGACCCACAAGAAGGCCCCCTCAAGCCTCATCGATGACTGCATGGAGAAGTTCAGCCTGCACGAACAGCAGCGCCTGAAGATCCAAGGCGAGCAGCGCGGTGTGGACCCGGCAGAGGACCTGACTGACTTGGAGGTGGTGGTGCCCGGGTTCCCCGGAGACTGCCTGCCGGAGGAGGCGGACGGCACCGACACCCACCTTGGCTTACCTGCCGTGGCCAGCCAGCCTGCCCTGAGCAGCTCTCGGGTCTGCTTCCCTGAGCGGATTTTGGAAGATTCTGGCTTTGATGAGCAGCAGGAGTTTCGGTCTCGGTGCAGCAGTGTCACCGGAGTGCAAAGGAGAGTTCACGAGGGCAGCCAGAAATCCCAGCCACGACGGAGACACGCGAGCGCGCCCAGTCACGTCCAGCCCTCGGACTCGGAGAAGAACAGGACCATGCTCTTCCAGGTACGCCTGGCTGGGCGCTGTCTGCCCTTGCCCCAGAAGGTGCCAGACGGAAGCAGCTGGGCATCCAGTTCCTCCCAGCTCCACCTCTGTACAACGAATAATCTAACTTTTATTTGTTTTCCCATTCAAAGCAGATAAGGCAGGTGGAGGAAGAGTGCACAGCAAAGTAGGGAAGGGGCGAGAGGCAGACGTGGAGGGTGGAGTGTAAGAAGTAAGACGGTAGGAAAGGAGGAGGAGGAGGAAGCAATTCATGGAGCGTCCTGGACACCTGGTAGAGAGAATAAGAATCTATCACCAGCATTTGCCTTGGGGTGATTCTCGAATAAATGCTTAAAAAAAATTTGTAGGTAGGGCGCAGGGGCTCACGCCTGTAATTCCGGCACTTTGGGAGGCCGAGGTGGGCTGATTACTTGAGGTCAAGAGTTCCAGACCAGCCTGGCCAACATGGCAAAATCCCGTCTCTATTAAAAAAATAGAAAAATTAGCCGGGCGTGGTGAGGGTGCGCCTGTAGTCCCAGCTAATCAGGTGCTGAGGCGGGAGAATTGCTTGAACTGGGGAGTCGGAGGTTGCAATGAGCTGAGATCGACCCCTGCACTCGAGCCTGGGCAACAGAGCGAGACTCCGTCTTAACTACAACAAAATTGTGTAAAGTCAATCTTTAAAGATATGAATCTGAGAGAGTGCGATTTAACATGGAGAAACAAGGGAATTTTTTTCTAGAGAAGAAAAAACTCCAGAGACTCGTATAGGTATTTTGAGTTGAGAACACACCAATTTATGCTGTCACACCAAAAGAGGTTAACGAAACGCCATTGACCTAAAAATGTACTGAATTGGATACTAAAATAATTTGATGCAAGCTGTAGTATTGGTATAAAAGATAATTCTTAAATCTAAACATTTTTGAATGTTGTACAGGATATAGAAGGTGTCAGGTTCCACTTAAAATAACTTAATTCATAACAATACCCTGTAGAGAGTCTTTAATCCTCAGCTTGTAAGATTTGAGTTTCCTGGGGCAAAAAAAAAAAAAAAAAGGACTGATTATCTTTTTTAAACTTATTTTAAAGATTTCCTGAAAAGGAAATTCCGGAGTATTTTGGTAAACAGTACCGGTGTGTAATATCAGAAGTTTGCTTTATCAGAGGCTCATGAGGCTTTTTTCCACAAATGATAGTATTTTATTATAGAAAAAACATCCCAAACGCAGGATTTCTTAAACACTGGTAGGCGAACAAGTACAGCTTCCAAAGTAAATTCAAAGTAAAGAGGCAACACTTACAAACATTTCGCCTTAAGGAGAAAAGGTGATGTTCTCCTGCGGAAGTGATCCCATGCAGAACACAAATGTGGCTCCATGTCCGTGAAGGCATCAAATTTCCTTTCTGAGCTCGGTATGCCCATTTCAACAACTGAAAATGATGGCAAGAAGTGGCATTGATTATATTACTACTTGATTAAAAAAAAATCACACCCCTGATTAAAAACAAAATTAAGAGACAGGGTCTTGCTCTGTCATCCAAGCTGGAGTGCGTTGGTGTAATCACAGCTCACTACAGCCTTGACCTCTGGAAGTTCATATTTTGTTTTTTTCGTTGGTGGTGGTTTTTTTTTAATGAACTCAAGGTGTGTCATTAAAGACTCTCTAGTCTTCGGTGACGTGTTAACTGAATTTCCCCTTTTCTTGGGGCTATCAGATTTGTTCTTTTTTTAGCTAGTCACAGTTCTTGTTGTTAATTTTTCTGAACGGTTTATTTTCAACAATTTTAATTCATTAGCCCAATTACAGATATATCCTTTCGCTGACCATTTGGGAGAAAGTATGATTATAACTTATTTTTTAAAATTACTATTTTTAGAAATCATGAAGTGAGGAAAGGTTGCACATTTTTTAAAAAGACAGTTGTTTCTAATCTGAAAAATATTTGTTTGTATCTTATAATAATTGAAAACTAACTTAATTTTCATACTTTTTTTGACAGAGGAAAGAAACATTTTTGAGGCAGCTGATATTTGGGGTTAAAAATATTGGTTGGATTAGATGTTTAAGTACATATGAAATAGATATATCTGGGATATTGCATTTGAATCTATATTATTAGTTTAATATTTGATTATAAAGTAAGATGTTAGATCCTTATGAATTGAAATTAATTGGAATGCTTTTATTTTTAAGGTTGGGCGATTTGAGATTAACCTTATCAGTCCAGACACTAAATCAGTTGTGCTCGAAAAGAATTTTAAAGATATCTCCTCTTGTTCTCAGGTATGTATCAAAGTATATCATCGTATGTGAAGAGACCAATTCAGTCTTGTTTCAAAATTAACAATAAAATAACTGGGCTTGACCCCTTCAAATTTTAATTTTTTTTTGAAATTTAAATTTTTATTCTTAAAGGGAATTTGTCTTAAACTAAGGGCTCCTGGGTTTTTGTCTATGGCAGTGTCAAAATCCTGCCCAGGTCCCTTGGTGTCTGTCCTAACAGTTTGTCCTCATTTTAGTCAACTCTTTCTTACTGTAATGCCACTTCATCAAATCTCTTCCAGTGATGGAATTTTTGTGGTGGTGAGTTCTTTTGAAAATACCTGCACAGTTAGTTCCTTGGAATGCTGGCCTGTGGGACTTGTGGGTATAACTGAGTCATGCTTGCTCTTTATACCAGAGTAGGTAGTAAAAGGAGAATGAGGGTTTCAGCTTATTTTAATGTGAATACTAAATTTTGAAAATATTTTTGTAGTTTTGTTCTTTTATTTATGTTTAATTCACAAACTGTGTGTTTAAATGTTTTTAAAATAATCAATACAGCCAAATATGTACAAGATTATATTAGACATTGAAGAGAGTACAAGATTAAAAAGAACTTTTGAGGATGTCAGATGGAAGGAGTGTCTAAATCTAAATGTAGGGAGATTGAAAAATGCACCTCTAAGGAGGTTCCTGGAATTGAGAATTCACTTCTTTTCTGCCTAGTGACTTAACTTACCTTCAAGGAGTTGGATCTTGCCAAGGTCCTTACTTAGCTTTTAATGTCACTTCTTCTCTGCCTAGTGACTTGCCTTTAAGGAGCTGGATCTTGCCAAGGTCCTTACTCATATTTTAATGTTGAAAAATCATGCCGGCCTATCTTGTTTTCTTTATTTACTATCTTTTTAAAAATAATTTGAGGTTAGCATTGCTATAGGTATGATATTCAGACATTCTTCCCTTTGAAGATAACAAGACAGTTTTTGTACATTTATTTATTTATTTATCTACCTGGAGACAGGGTCTTCCTCTGTCATCCAGGCTGGATTGCAGTGGCGTGATCATGGCTCATTACAGCCTTGACCTTTCCGGCTCGAGCAATCCTCCCACGGGCCACAGGCATGTGCCACCATGCCTGGCTACTTGTTATTTTTTTATTTTCTTAAATTTTTTGTAGAGACGAGGTCTCATTATGTTGCCCAGAATGGTCTTGAACTCGTGGCCTCGAGATCTTCCTGCCTTGGCCTCCCAAAGTGCTGGGATTACAAGCATGAGCCACCCTGCTGGCCAGTTTTTGTACACCTTGTTAATTGTTTACCTCAGTCTCAGCTAATACAGTTCACATCTGATATTTTGTTTTAATATACTTTCTATTATATGGAGACATAAAATTACATTGTGTAGATAAAAATTTTCTACTCTAATAACTTTGTCAGCAGTTGACATAAGGAGGAATATATTGTAAATTTCTAAATTCCTACTTAAAGGACACAGAAGTTTTAACTGAAAAGTATTTATTAAGCATTCTTGTAATTACCAGTTTACTGGTGGTCCCTGGGAGATCATAAGTGCTGTGAGGGCAGGTATCTAAGTCTGTGGTGTCATTCTGTAGGACATCAGAGTCAGATGTACTCAGACAGAGCTTAACCCTGAGGTGTTCGATACATGTTGAATCAATGAGCACTTTGCACGTGGTGGGCCTTATGCCAAATACTAAAGAGAAAGTGATGTCTGAACCGAAGCAGTTCCTACCCCAGAGCACCAAGGGGCATCCTCAAAAGCTGTGCTTCCCACGCCACACTTCCTGAGCCTCCTGGTGAGAAAACTCTCAATGTTCATTGGGCAGCTAAAAGAAAAAAAAAAATAGAAAGAAATAGAAAAAAGAACTAGCCAAACCAAAAATTGGAAGTTCAGATACAATTTCTTGTTTCCCCTTTGTATGTTTTTAAAGTCAAGATGTGCATTCTGATATTCTGGTTCAGAAAAAGAAATAAACAGAAGCAGGAGGGATATTTGTGGAAAGCCCTGACTTTCATCGAGGTAATTGTCAGGTTTAGCCATCTGCTCCTCACTGAGTGGCTGGCCCTGCTCTTATTAGGTCTTTCCAGGGAATTGAACTCATGTAATGTGGCTGTTTTCAGGAATAGCCTGATTTTTAATAGTGCACACCCACAAATGCTTCTTTCTTCAAAATCTGTCGGACTGTTTGCCTGGCAAGCATGGGGACTACAGGAGTGGTTTTCTTTCCTGGAAACGTTGCCAGTGCCTCAGGACTCTCCGAGCTAATGAGGTCCTGTGAATTTTTCCCATTTAGTACTAAGCGAGTAAAGGATATTCTTAAGTCACTAATAAATTGTACCAAATCGAGGCCAGTGTGGCTGGAGTTGTGGAGGTGAGAAGGGAATGTTATAGGAGATAAAGCCAGAGGAAAGGAGATGAGAATGGAAAGATGAAAATCGAGGTTGTGTATCTAAATGTCATATGGAGGGCTGGTAGTCACCATGCAAATTTAATCTGTATGGATATCATATCCATACAGATTGCTTACTTTCACCTCAAGAGTTGCAGCCTCTCTCCTGTGTACTGACTTTTTCTTTTTACCAGAATTGATTCCTTTTTCTATTTCCATTGGATAGATGGAGCTTATTATAACAAAACAGGAGTTGCCATTTATCAAGCATCCTAGGAATTATATTTCTTAGTTCTAAATCTCGAACATTCCTGACAGTAGGTGCTGTTACTACTGTTTTATAATGAGAAATGGATGCTCAAAGATAGTTATGAGCAACCCAAGGCAATATCACGTATCTCACAATTAGTTGAATCGAGGTTTAAGCACAAATCCGACTTCAAAGCATGTTTTTCCTTTTCACTTAGATTTAGGTGATTTCAGGACAACTTTAAATTTTTTACCTACCTGGCTTTTCTAAGTACTATGCTTGCTATTAAGGTGTTGTCTACTTACCGGTAGGTATACATTTAGACTGAATGAAAATCACAGATGATTCTGATTTTTTTTTTAAATGAGATATAAAGGAAGTTATTTAGCCTGGGTCCAGGAAGTACAATGATTCGTCAGTGTGGATAATTGGCACCTGCAATAATTTATTTAACATATCAGTCTTTTAAGTGTGGCTCCTTGAGTGTCTGTAAAGAGACAAACATTCCAGTGTTTTTGTGCATACTTTAGGGAATTGCATGCCATTTAGTTTGAGTATTGTCAGTATTAGTTTTTCTCAGATTCTTAGCCTAGATAGATAAGAACAGGGTTTATGATGAATATCAGACTGCCGTGCTAAGAAGACAGTAAATTGAAAACTCCATTACCTGCAGACATGGAGTGGCATTTTATTACAAGACACAGTGGATCATACCATCAATATTTTTCCTCCTGTGGCCTTGAGTCACAGAGTGTTTATCAGAAGCAAAACAGTCTGCGTTGGTCTCACCTTTTATTTTGTGTATCGACAGGCCACTGTATGAGTTTGCTATGGCATTATGTCCGCCCTTCATCGCTGTGAAGAAGAAATTCATAGAACTGTGAAAGCAGAGAACTGATGTTACTTTCCATATTGTTGATTAAAAGATATATTCCCATAAATTTTGTATTGCACTTCTTCCCCTCCATCTAGGGTATAAAGCATGTGGATCACTTTGGCTTTATCTGCCGGGAGTCTCCAGAGCCTGGACTTAGCCAGTATATTTGTTACGTATTCCAGTGTGCCAGCGAATCTCTGGTAAGTAGTGTTATTGCTGTCTGCTTGCTCCTGCGGACACATCTGTCGAACAGAAGACTTGCCTGTTAGGAGCCCAGGTCTTGCAAAATGGCTATCTTTGGGAAGAAGAAGGCATCTAGAAATATGTTTTTCCCCTTCAAAGCAGCACAGCAGTAGAAAAGCAAAAACATAATTGTCATGGTAAAATATATGCCTAGATACTTTCTTGGGTTTAATAAACCCAGTCATGGAACCTTGAGCATTTTTAAAAGGTAGGAAAAGACTTATAATAGGAGAAAAGCTGTTACTTTTTTCATTGCTCATATAAGAAGATAAGGAAGGCCATTGATCTTTTATTTTCTTAATTGCTATAACATCGCAGAATAGATAATGCTTATATCAGCAGAATAGAGAGCTCTTTTCGTTTTCTTCCTTTATTTTATTAGTCCCTTCTTCATTTTTAAAATATCATATTTGTTGTGGTCTTACTTTAACCTTCATTTTCTTCTTTGGCATTTAAAAGTCAGTTCTTATCTTTAATACTACCCCTCTCCTGCTCTCAACTAAAGGTAATTGGAGTTCAAGAGGAAACATATAAGGCAGGCTTGGACATATATCTGAGTGGCTAAGAAATATGTTGACTTTTTTCCCCTCAAAGTTTTTACTTATTCTTGCACTTATGCCATCTCCCCATATCATTTTAACACAAACCTTTAGACATACGCATCACCATTTTTATAAAAGTTTACAGAAAATTATTTTCTTAGACATGTGATCCTCCCACCAGGATTTCTTCCAGGGAAACACATAAAACTTCGTCATATGGAAATCAGTCAGGCAGCATTGTCCTTGTGCCCTTGGTGCATATCACAATTATCCCTGCCCGACTCTTGCCTTCCACGTTCCCAGTGTGGACACCGAGGTTAGAAATAATGAAGAAGTAGGAGTGAATTTGTTCAAAGGCACTTTGTGACCAGCAGCCTCTGGCCTTCATCTTTTTCTCTAAAAGATATAAAACTCCCAACACTAACAGTTTCCTGTTCTCGAGAGTTCCATTTGAGTTTTGTCCTTCCTCTAAATAACCATACATATGAAATATCCACATGTTGATATCCAGGGACTGTTGGTAAATAGGTTGCATTTAGGACTTGAGATAGAAATTTGAGATTGTCATTGTGTAAATGACAGTGAAAGACAGGTTGGATAGAACTGGGGGAGGAAAAAGAAAGAAAGCCAAAGAAAACCGGTGACCTAACATTAGAGAATGCCAACAAAGTAAGAGTTTGGTAGAAAGTGATATCCTAGGATGTTATTCCACACACGCCCCGCTCCCCACCCATTCCCTGCACACTCACACCTCACTCCTTCTCTGTGTCCCTCCTCTACTCTAGGGCTGATCCCTCTACCACATTCTGGATCCCCCACTCTGCTACCTTTCTAAAACCTATCATATACCCCATATGTTTTATTTTGGAAGCACCATTTACCTAACTTCTCTACTTAGAAATG
>NW_012100987.1:977744-980230 GCF_000951045.1 Mandrillus leucophaeus
TCATATGGAAATCAGTCAGGCAGCATTGTCCTTGTGCCCTTGGTGCATATCACAATTATCCCTGCCCGACTCTTGCCTTCCACGTTCCCAGTGTGGACACCGAGGTTAGAAATAATGAAGAAGTAGGAGTGAATTTGTTCAAAGGCACTTTGTGACCAGCAGCCTCTGGCCTTCATCTTTTTCTCTAAAAGATATAAAACTCCCATCACTAACAGTTTCCTGTTCTCGAGAGTTCCATTTGAGTTTTGTCCTTCCTCTAAATAACCATACATATGAAATATCCACATGTTGATATCCAGGGACTGTTGGTAAATAGGTTGCATTTAGGACTTGAGATAGAAATTTGAGATTGTCATTGTGTAAATGACAGTGAAAGACAGGTTGGATAGAACTGGGGGAGGAAAAAGAAAGAAAGCCAAAGAAAACCGGTGACCTAACATTAGAGAATGCCAACAAAGTAAGAGTTTGGTAGAAAGTGATATCCTAGGATGTTATTCCACACACGCCCCGCTCCCCACCCATTCCCTGCACACTCACACCTCACTCCTTCTCTGTGTCCCTCCTCTACTCTAGGGCTGATCCCTCTACCACATTCTGGATCCCCCACTCTGCTACCTTTCTAAAACCTATCATATACCCCATATGTTTTATTTTGGAAGCACCATTTACCTAACTTCTCTACTTAGAAATGTTAATGTATCTCTTTCACATTTTATATGCAGTTGTTTATCAAATCCTATTGACTGAAAAAGAATGTCTCTTTTCTCCATTCTCCCACTTTTCTTCTTTGCTGCCTGATTCTAGGCATTCATCTTCTTTACTTCGGCCCTTGTGTTAGTGTCCTAACTAGTAATCCTGCCACTAGTTTAATTTGCCATCTCTTCATTTTCTACATTGTGCTAGAGTTTTATTCTCACAAAATTTCCTCTTTGGAACCTGGTTCATGCCTCACTGTTAAGGGACAAAATCCAGATTGTGTAGCACACAGCGGGGCTCACTTCGTTCTCTAGCCTCATCTGCACTTAGACTGGAATGCCATGCCCTTTCGTGACCTTTCTCACACACGCCGTTCGTCTTACAAGCTCTTCTCTGGGTCAGACCACAAAGACTGCTTTGATGGTTGATGTGATACTGCTTTTAGTTTGACTTGCTACTGAAACCCACACATGTTGATTAGTTCATGGGACTTGAGTGAGAGACTGCAGCTCTCTGAAGGCCCACTATGGCTCACGGTAGTACAGCTGAAACTCAGAGGTCCCCATTCACTGCATGGAGTGAGGAGTGTACCACGTCAGAGGATGCCAGAACCAGGGCGTGCTGCCTTTCATACTGGCCAGCTGGGAAGGAGGCCATGTCAGCCTCAAGAATCTGGCTGTTACTAAGCGAGGAGAGTGTGCAGTGCTTTAGTTATCTCTTTTTTTTACTGCTTTTAATTTTGGAAGTGAAGCAGGCCTGGCTCTGCCCTACTAAAACCTGAGTACCATTCCCTTTCTTTTCTACTGCATATTTTTCCGGCCTCAGCTTACATATCACATCCTACTGAAGTCTTTCCTGACCCCCTGTTTTGCAGGAATTGCCTCCTTTAGTTGCGCTATTGTTAGTTCTCTTACTATACTTTATTCCTAGGTCTCCAACAATTCTTGCCAGTCCCCACACTCACTTATCTATTGCATAACCACCTACCCTACTAGATTGTGAGTTTCACAGATTTCAGACTATCTCTTTTACGTGTTGTGTCATGGAGGTTCTAGGATAGCAGGTGCTTGGTACTTTTGTACTTTGAGTGATTGAATGACTGCATTACTCTTAACTTCAGACAATCATTTTCTAGGTGCTGGTTAATCTGTGATCTCTGGAGAACTTGCACTAAAAGGAAAATGACGTAAAACTTTGTTACTGCTAATCTTTTTTACAGGTTTTGTTTTGTTTTTAGTTTTCAATGTTTTCATTTTTGCCCTCATGCATGTAGAATGAGTTTTGGAAACAGGGAATCACAATAGAAAGTCTGGGCACATGCTGTATTTTTCCACCTAGCGTGATCTGTGACTAAGGCAACAGACTTGACTGGCTGTGAATGCCTTCCTACTGCTTGAAGCTGTGTCAGAATCTGAGGTTTGGCATAATTATTCTTAAGAACATGCCTATGCTAGGATCTTTCAAACCATGTTTAATTTTATCAGTAAGCATCTTAACTGAATAGTGAGGCATCAGAACTGCAAGTCTCAAGAAAATTAAACGTAAATTTCCTTCATAATAGAGGATTGCTTAAGGAGCTGATACATAGACCAAAACAAAGCAAGTAAATATTATCAGTCTAAGCAGTGTTAGGAGTGATGTGGCTCGTGTAAGACAATGTATTGCAACACCACGCATGCTCATTTACCTTCTCTGAGTACCAAGAATACACAATTAGCATTTTCTTTTGCTTCTTTGTAATAATTGCTATGAATTTGTAAACAGGGTAGTGTTCTTACGGGCCCTGGAGG
>NW_012100987.1:984740-985390 GCF_000951045.1 Mandrillus leucophaeus
CTCAAAAAAATAAAAGAGGACACAAATGGAAGAACATTCCATGCTCGTGGATAGAAGAATCAATATCGTGAAAATGGCCATACTGCCCAAGGTAATTTATAGATTCAGTGCCATCCCCATGAAGCTACCTATGACTTTCGTCACAGAATTGGAAAAAAACTACTTTAAAGTTCATACGGAACCAAAAAAGAGCCCACATTGCTGAGTCATCCTAAGTCAAAAGAACAAAGCTGGAGGCATCATGCTACCTGACTTCAAACCATACTACAAGGCTACAGTAACCAAAACAGCATGGTGCTGCTACCAATACAGAGATATAGACCGATGGAACAGAACAGAGCCCTCAGAAATAATACTACACATCTACAACCGTCTGATCTTTGACAAACCTGACAGAAACAAGAAATGGGGAAAGGATTCCCTATTTAATAAATGGTGCTAGGAGAACTGGCTAGCCATATGTAGAAAGCTGAAACTGGATCCCTTCCTTATACCATATACAAAAATTAATTCAAGATGGATTAAAGACTTAAATGTTAGACCTAAAACCATGAAAACCCTAGAAGAAAACCTTGGCAATACCATTCAGGACATAGGCATTGTCAAGGACTTCATGTCTAAAACACCAAAAGCAATGGCAACAAAAGCCA
>NW_012100987.1:985480-989530 GCF_000951045.1 Mandrillus leucophaeus
ATATACCCAAAGGATTATAAATCATGCTGCTATAAAGACACATGCACACGTATGTTTATTGCGGCACTATTCACAATAGCAAAGACTTGGAACCATCCCAGATGTCCATCAATGATAGACTGGATTAAGAAAATGTGGCACATATACACCATGGAATACTATGCAGCCATGAAAAAGGACGAGTTCATGTCCTTTGTTAGGAACATGGATGCAGCTGGAAACCATCATTCTCAGCAAACTATTGGAAGGACAAAAAAACCAAACACTGCCTGTTCTCACTTATAGGTGGGAATTGAACAATGAGAACCCTTGGACACAGGAAGGGAAACATCACACACCATCAGACACCAGGAAGGGGGAGGGGGGAGGGATAGCATTAGGAGATATACCTAATGTAAATGACGAGTTAATGGGTGCAGCACACCAACATAGTACATGTATACATATGTAACAAACCTGTACATTGTACACATGTACCCTAGAACTTAAAGTATATTAATAATAATAAAAAACTTATAGGTCATTTGTGAAAAGTGATAGATTTTAGAAAATAAAGTATTTATAATTTTAGAAGTCAGATAAGTTTTTAGTAATATTTGTGTACAAGAGAAGTTGGTAGCCACATTTCAGATACCATGACCTCTTGTTTCACCCAGAAATAGCGAAAACATCAAAAGTTCAATATTTCTACTAGATACCTTTTACAAGGCGGTATTATTAAATGACAAATAATTTATATGGAAGCTATTTATATTACTAGTAGATTTCTAACCCGTTCAGTGTTTAAAATAAATGAGAAACAAGAAAATAGAAATAAATGAACATCTGCACAAATAGCTTTTGAATGCATAACAAGGCAAATGAAATAAAAATGCAAAGTCATTAAAGATGTAGTCCTTTTATTTTGAAGAATTAGAAATTACTTTTTGCTTACAGTATAAAATAACATTTTATGAAAAATTACTTTTATTAATGGAATGATAAGAAAGTCATAAGCCTTAAGGTTGGTGATATAATAAAACATAATTGAATAATGACTGACTGCTCAGTGTTTGATCTCTTCTTTCAGAAATAGTAGAAGAATAGTCTCTGTTTGTTTCAGTTTCCTCATATACTCAAATGTAGAAATAGATTACATTCTTTAAATAATAATTTATTCTTAAATCAGGCCATGGGGAAGGGGAAAGAGAATGTAAAAATGTGCTTACCAAGCATGGTAAATGGTTTTGAATATCAAAGCTAGTTCGGATGAGGCCCTTAGTGCTCAATGGCTCTGTCATGCAGGTTTCATAATTTGATCTAAGACCTACAGAGTGTAGGAAAATGACACCTTACATTTGTGATTGTTTACAGAAAAGGAGATACAACTGAAAATTGGTTTAGCAATGCATGGGGATGAGCTGGTAATTGGTTTCAAAGAAGCATCCAGGAAGTAAAAAGGCTAGATTAAAGCTTTTTGACTGGGTCATGGATGAACAAAAAAGAAGTTAGCTGGTAATTTGCAAGCTGCCAGTCGAATGGTGAGACTCAGCTGTTAGATGCCTCTATGTAAGACCTTCTTAGTGTCACAAATCAGAAGTGGAATGATAATAAATCAGAAGTTACAGGGATAAGCCAGCATTGTTCACAGACTTTCCCCACCCTTGTTTAAATGGAACTCATTTTTATCCAGAACTGTACTTAACACTTTTTGTTTGCTTTTACACTAAAAGTAATCCAGAATAGTAAAGTGCATAGGATACCTATTAACAAAGTGAGTGTTGGACCTATTTTGTTGTTTCATATAAGTGGCAGATAAAACTTCCAAAAGGATCTTTATCTGATAAGCTGTATAATTAAACAGAAGGATTAGCCAACTAAACTCTCTGATGGCATAGCCCGCAATGAGATTTGAAAATAGCATTAAATTTAAATTAACAGAGCAGAATTATATTACACACACTGAAATAATCTTATTTCATCCAGCTTTCAATTTTGTGTATGAAATGTCTAACTACAAGACTTAGTATTTTCTCTCGGCTAGCTCACTAGTCATCAAAATTCTATTATTTTTTATTTCGTCAGCATCAACACAGGCTCACATTGCTGTTGAATTTTGAATGTTGCCATGCAAGCCAACTTTTGTAGACCTGAGTTTTGTTTCTTCCTGTAGGTTGATGAGGTAATGCTGACTCTGAAACAGGCCTTCAGTACGGCGGCTGCCCTGCAGAGTGCCAAGACGCAGATTAAACTGTGCGAGGCCTGCCCGATGCACTCTTTGCATAAGCTCTGTGAAAGGATTGAAGGTACAGTTTTATGTGGCCTTGGCAAAAGAGAAGTTTGCTTTGGCACTTGGGAAATGAGAAAGTCCCTGTTGTCATTGAATAGTTCTTTGTTTCAATATGAAACAAGGACCCAAAGAATCATTTCTCATGTTCACTCAAATGAGTGTGCTGTCAATCTCTGCTGGGTGCTTCACACACTCTCTCTCTCTGTCTCTCTCTCTCATTTCTAAAGGCAAACTCAAGAAGGTATTTGTATTTCCCACAGTTTTTAAGACTGCTAAGTACATGGTGGGAACTGACCAAATATTTGTTGAATGAATGAAGAGAGACAAAACCATCACAGACTGTCAAGTGATTATTTAATATTTCCCTTTTTCTCCCTTATTTGATGATGAGTTCCTGTTCTAAAAATGTAGAACTTTAATGAAGCCTGCTTGGCTTTTGAAGGACATTTGTCAATGACAGAGATAACAGAGGTGATAATATAAAGCAGTTTTCAAAAAAATATGTTCTGAGGAGGAGTGAAGGGCATGAGAAAGAGATGATCCTATGACTCAACCGCATTTCATTATCTCTTACTAACAACAACATGAAAAAGCTTGAAAACTACTATACAAGACAAAAAACACAATTTAATAAACACTAGTGAAATGTCTACTCTGGACCAGGCAATGTGCTAGGCACTGGGAGATACAGAAATGATTGAGACATGGACTAATCCCAAGAAGCTTACAGTCTAGAGTGGGAGACAGGTATATTAGCAAATAAATGCAATTCATTATGACAGGTGTTATAATACATGGGAAGAGTGCAAATTATTAATAAACATAGCAGAGGTTGGTCTAGACACTGTAAATGCACATCATGATTTCTGTTCAGTAGGCGGCAGAATCATAGGCACAGGGCAGAATGAATGATGAGTAACAGTATTCATTGAATATCTACACAACTGTATGATCAAACACAGATTTTTTTTTTTTTTGGTTGATTGGTTGGTTGTTTTGAGGCACAGCCTTGCTCTCTTGCCCAGGCTGGAGTACAGTGATGTGATTACAACTCACTGCAGCCTCTACCTACCAGCTTCAAGCAATCCTCCTGCCTCAGCATTCCAAGTAATTGGGACTACAGATGTGTGCCACCACACCCGGCTAATTTTTAAAAAATTTTTTTGTAGAGATAGGGTCTCACTATGTTGCCCAGCCTGGTATCAAATTCTTGGTCTCAAGCAATCCTCCCGCCTTGGCCTCCCAAAGGGCTGGGATTACAAGCATGAGCCACTGTGCCCAGCCAAAGACTGTTTCAATGTAATAGGCTTAAACAATTAGAATTATAATTTTGCAGAATGTACATTATTTTCAAACACATAAAGCATTTACAAAAATGGAACATTCTTAGCTGTGTGGTAAAGGAAGCATGTAAATCTGTGTGTCGGGGGGTACCAGTTACTCAGGAGATGGTGTTGGATCAATTTGCCATCCAAAAGGGCAAAGATTGCTTATATTCATCCTGCTTAGTAATACATGCTAGACAGATCAAAGTCCTCAGTGTAAACAAACAAAATATTAAAACTATTAAAAGAAAACAAGAAGATTATTCTTATTTCTTGAAGGGAGATTTATTAAGACACAGAAATTCAAGAACAATCAGAAGAAGACACTGACATATTTGACTTTATGAAAATTTAAAGTGTTTACATAACAGTAAAGGTTTGGGAGTTATATGACCAGTAACAAACAAGGAGATAGCAGATTGGAATCCAGAATTTGTAAGAATTTTAACCTATAAG
>NW_012100987.1:990240-992974 GCF_000951045.1 Mandrillus leucophaeus
GAAATGATCTAGATGTCGATCAATGGGATAATTAGTAGTATATTCACATAATGAAGCAATTAATAGGAATGAATTGGAACTATATGTCAACATGGGTGCATCTTAAAATTGTATTATTGAGTGAAAAAATAATTTGCTTAACAACATATAGAGCATATATTTGTATATATGGAAAAAAACATAGTATAATGCCGTAAATTTTTTTTTCAAAAACTTTGATCTACACTGTGTCACTTTCAGGAAGACAGTGTGGCAATTCTTCAAGGATCTAGAGCCAGAAATACCATTTGACCCAGCAATCCCATTACTGGGTATATACCCAAAGGATTATAAATCATTCTGTTCTAAAAACACATGCACACGTATGTTTGTTGCAGCACTATCCACACTAGCAAAGACTTGGAACCAACCCAAATGTTCATCAATGATAGACCAGATAAAGCAAAAACAGCACATATACACCATGGAATACTATGCAGCCATAAAAAAGGATGAGTTCGTGTCCTTTGCAGGGACATGGATGAGGCTGGAAACCATCATTCTCAGCAAACTAACACAGGAACAGAAAACCAAACACTGCATGTTCTCACTCATAAGTGGGAACTGAACATTGAGAACACACAGACACAGGGAGGGGAACATCACATGCCAGGGCCTGTTAAGGAGTGGGGGTCTAGGGGAGGGAGAGCATTAGGAGAAATACCTAATGTAGATGACGGGTTGATGGGTGCAGCAAACCACCATGGCACGATGTATACCTTTGTAACAAGCCTGCATGTTCTGCACATGTATCCCAGAACTTAGTATATGAAAAAACACAAAACTTTGATCTACTTTTAGATTTACAGAAGAGTTGCAGAGAGTTTCCCAATATTGCTTACCCCATTGTTTATAAGTAATATTTTCCTTCTTCAATTGTATTTTTCAAACCATACACTGTAAAATAAATTAGTTCCATGTAGGCAAAGTTATAAACATAGGAGTAAAGAAACAACTTTATATTTCTGTTTTTAAAATTATTTAAACAGACTCTAGGTGTGTTTTAAAATATATTTTCTATTACAAAACAGAAGTTTTAAGTTCTCATAAAAGTAGTCAGTCTTTGTCAGAAGCTGGCTCTAAACCTATAGGGGAGCTATCACTTACACAAAGGACTCTGTGTAGATATATAGCTGGATCTTCATTTTCTGGAGCCTGATGTTTTTATAGTTTTAGATATCTTTTTTTTTGTATTTTCATAGAGATGGGGTTTCACCATGTTGCCCAGGCTGGTCTCAAACTCCTGAGCTCAGGCAGTCTGCCTGCCTTGGCCTCCCAAAGTGCTAGGATTATAGGCGTGAGCCACCGTGCCCGGCCAGTTTTAGATACCTTTTTAAAGAAAAAAGAAAAATAATAAACAATTATGAATTCAGAATTATTAGGGCCCTTCCCAAAATCTCGAAGGGACTCTGATACTTGAGCTTTAGGCACTGCAGGGCATGCATGTATCTGAAGGGAGTGAAAAGAAGCACTTGTGAGTCACTCGGGGTTGTTTTCCTAAGGCCTTCGATCACACTGTCTGATAGGATTTGTTCCTTCCTGCTTTTTATGTTGGGGAAAGATAGCAGTAAGACAGCACAGTACTCTGATGTTAAGAGTAACAACAAAAGTAGTCACAGTAAGGCAGATCCTCTGTAGGCCTCTCCATGTGCGAGGCACTATTGTGTTTCGCATGTATTAGCCCATTCCATCCATATGAAAAAATGGAATCTCATTTACACAGGAAGCAGCTGAGACACTGAGACCCGTAGTGGGGTAGTAACTGCTGTATTCACGTTGCTTGGAAGGGGCAGAGCCAGGATTTGGACTTGCACAATTGGTTTCCAAAGCACCTTGATACCTTCTGTCTAAGAGAGTATCCAAAGGCAGGGACCCTCAGGGCCTGGAAGCCCTGGTATCTGTGCATTTTCCGAAGAGTTACTAAGAGTTACTTAGAATTCACAAACTGAATTCTAAGTTTGTTTTATGCTTAGGTACAAAGTACAGAGCTTGTAGAAGGATCACATTTAGATAAACAAATTAATAAAAGTATCGTTAGTGAGAAAGATATTTTAAAGTACCATATAATAGTATTTTATTTCGCTCATTCAGAATTGGAGTATTCTGGTCAATACATTTGGCTGCATTGAGTTCTATTTTTAATGACAAAAATAAGATAAAAATAGAGTAGATAAGTATGTGTATGTGAGCCTTCATTGTCTGTCCTTGTGTTCAGTCTTACTGTTTATCCCAAGAGGAACAGAGTCAGCCATCTCTGTGGACCAAAGTGAATTGAGGGGGTGGCATCGAAGGGGAACACTATTTCCCAAGGACCAGACCTCAGAATGTGAACCTGAAAAGTGATGCTGAGTATCATGGAGATAGAGCGATTATCCTAATGTTGGTTTCCTACATTAACATGCATAGTGGATAATATACATGCTTTCAATATCAGTAATTCACTAGTGAGTGATTCCAGCTGCTGAGAGAAAGGAAGTCCAATCAGCCAATCAGATTCATGGAAGAGGGAGCATGTATAGTTTGAAAGAAATAAAACTCCAGCCAATTCCAATTCTTTAACTAAAACAGAGGACTAAAGAAACTTCCTAGTTACGTACTTCAAATAACTACCTTCATTTTTCTTTTCCTCTTTTCAATCTTTTATCTTCCATGTTAAGTCACTTGAGTAATAAACAACAGGAAACAAAACAAAAAC
>NW_012100987.1:994599-996419 GCF_000951045.1 Mandrillus leucophaeus
TATAAATTATGTGTAAGAATGGGATAGGTTTATGAATATCATGATATAAAGAAGTAAATCATTTCTTGATAAAATAATAACATTGCAAGTTCACTAAATGCTAGTGCTATCCTTAAAACTTTATTCTCACAGAACAAGAACTGCATCGGGGAAGAGATCTGTGGCTAAGCTGTAGTCTTGCCTTTTAAAATTATTACTTGTTCTTTCTTCTTTAAATGTCAAGTTGTAAGCTTCACATTTTTGGCCAAGGCTAGTCTTTAGCTGTTATTTCCATGTGAGGTGTTAGGTTAATGTTAGATCATCTGTGAGTTTCTACTGTGGCTGTTAGTGTAAAGTGGTTTCTGGTTGTGCTTAGTATTGCTTAGAAATTCATTGTTAGTAATTTTTGTTGTTGTTTTTTTGAGATGGATTTTCACTTTGTTGCCCAGGCTGGAGTGCAGTGGCTCGATCTTGGCTCACTGCAACCTCCACCTCCCGGGTTCAAGCGAGTCTCCTGCCTCAGCCTCCTGAGTAGCTGGAATTACAGGCTCCTGCCACCATGGCTGGCTAATTTTTGTATTTTTAGTAGAGACGGGGTTTAAAAGAACTAGAATTTGCTTCATGCTTGTCAGAATGTACACAGTGCTGCCATACTGTGGCCATACTGTCACCAGACCTGTTTTAAACCACTGCAGTACTGAATTAGAACTAGAGGAAAAGTTTCTGAAAACTCTTTTCCACCTCCCCAAGTGTTGGGATTACAGGCGCGAGCCACTGCACCTGGCCCGTTGTTAGTAATTTTAATGCCAAGATCACTACTGGGGCTGTTGATTTTGGTGAAGAGGTTTTTCATCTAGTTTCAATCATTTCAATGATCCAAGGTTTCTTGTAGGCAGGAACACGTCTCCTTGAAAAGATTTAAGTTCAGAGTCTGCTTGGGAAGAGGTGAAGTGTAATGCATTATCTGCCCCTGGATCTCTGCTGCTGGATCTCTGTTCAATATCTTCCCTTATCATTTTCCTTAGGTCTCTACCCCCCAAGAGCCAAGCTGGTAATACAGAGGCATCTCTCATCACTGACAGATAATGAGCAAGCTGACATCTTTGAAAGAGTTCAGGTAACATTATTTGTAGGTCTCATAAATAAGACATAAGGAATGAGAATTGAATCCTGTTTTATGCATTCCTGTTTTCATTCTGCTGCCTAGAGTTAAAGATGCATGACCTAGAGTACCATTGGGTAGTATAGAATGCCGTTGTATTCTTGCTTCTGAGCTAAGTTAAAACTCTTAGCTTTGTTTACGTTTGTCTGCCAGACGGAATGAAAGGAGAGAAGCTGTGTTGCCATGGTGTTCTTTTGGTTTGTCTGTTGAACAGAAAATGAAGCCAGCCAGTGACCAGGAAGAAAATGAACTTGTGATCTTACACCTGAGGCAGATGTGTGAGGCCAAGCAGAAGACGCACGTGCACATTGGGGAAGGCCCTTCGGTGAGAAGATACTTCCTCCTTCGCCGACTTTTGTTGTTGTTTATGGATTTTCTTAATTCTTCCGTTTGTACTGTCAGGTTCTTTAGGGCTAAAGTCCTATCGGAGTTTCCTGTGACACCCCCCCCCCCCAGCATTTTGGTAGTTTTATAAGGACTTTTTTTGTTTTTTTTTAAGACAGAGTTTCACTCTTATTGCCCAGGCTGGAGTGCAATGGCACTATCTCGGCTCAGTGATGCTCCTGCCTCAGCTTCCCGGGTAGCTGGGACTACAGGCATGCGCCACCACACCCAGCTAATTTTGTATTTTTGGTAGAGACAGGGTTTCTCCATGTTGGTCAGCCTGCTCTTGAACTCC
>NW_012100987.1:997740-1034582 GCF_000951045.1 Mandrillus leucophaeus
CCCATCTCTACTAAAAATACAAAAAAATTAGCCAGTGTGGTGGTGGGCACCTGTAATCCTAGCTACTCAGGAGGCTGAGGCGGGAGAATCACGTGAACCTGGGAGGCAGAGGTTGCAGTGAGCTGAGATCACACCACTGTACTCCCCAGATGACAGTGAGACTCTGTCTCAAAAAAAAAAGAAAGGGAGGGAACGAGGGAGGGAGGGAGGAAGGGTGGGAGGAAGGTTGAGCATAAAGTTATGTAGTGGTGTACCCAAACTTACTCTATGCAGGCACTGGAATTAGGTGCTAGTTTTGAGGTCGTGCTTGGGGGTTGGTGGGGGAAACAAGGCTGGGATGATAGGCAGAATGAGATGAGGAAGGGCCTTAAGTTACTGGCAGGCCTGACTTTGTCGTGGAAGGATTTGAAGTAAGGGAGTGAGAAGATCAGATTTGCACCACAAAGAGAAAATTCTGCTGTTCTTCTGATGGTAGATTTATTTGTTGGGGAGGTTGCTGGGTGAGGGGGTTAGGACTAAGTCATATTCTCCAGTTGGGAGAATGTTTTAATAAAATATGTGATAAGTGATTTAATTATTGCAGAAATCTTTATCGAGTACAGACTGTGTACTAGGAAACAGTGATGAATAGTGGTGACCCTGTCCTGCCATCTTAACTGTTTAGGAGGAGAAAACAACATGAAACCAAATACATTAAACTATGATGTGATTGGTATAATGATGTATGCACAAGTTAGAGGTAGCATTGGTACATAAATAGCTTGAATAATTCTGTCTTGAAGCATTTATTTAACTCAGGAGAGAGACCAAGCTAGAGCCCTGGAGAAGTGAGGAAGGAACTGAGTGAAGAGCTATTTAGGCGGCATAATCTTTAGGACGTAGTGACTGACTGGAAGAATCTGTAAAGGAAGGGAGAGGGAGTTGCTGTGAACAACATCATGGTTTCCCATGTGGGGAAATTTGATGAAACGGAGCCTGGAAATACAGAAAGCAGACGAGAGTGGGGCAGTGGATGAAAATAAAAAATAAGAGTTCAATGTGGAAATGTGTTTGAGATTCAATTAGAAAAATGGATTTGGTGCCCATAGAGGAATTTGAGGTGGTAAGTATGGAGGTTGATACATTTGGTGCCTATTGAGGAATTTGAGTATAAATATGGAAGACATGAGCTTTGATGTGGACCTGAAGTTAAAGGAGGATGTACACGAGATGTGCATTTTTTTGTGATGGATAAATCACAAAGAAATGATCGTATAGGAGGAGATTTTAACATGTTAATGTTTTCTTGCTCGTAGCTAAGTTTCTGCCTCCATCATGCTCTCCTTTCCTTCATTTCCTTCCATTTATTCAACTGGTATTTACTGAGCAGTTACTGTGTGTCAGATATTTGCTAAGTGCCCATATAGTTTTTCTATTTTGTCACATTTGTTTATCTGGAAGCCTTAGAATAATGAGTGATCCCAGTGCTTTATACACCCTGAACCCTGTCCAGCCCACATCTATACCCATTGTTTTTTCTCCTTTCTTTTCTTGGTGGGGCCTTTCTTGCATCTGTAACTTCTTAACTGATTTGATGGAGCTGGTGCTAGTGTGGGCCCTTATTGCCTCCTACATAGACTGTGCTGAAGCCTCGAGTTCAGTTTGATCTTTCAGTCTGATTTTCCTGTCTTTTAGGTGTGTTTTTGAACACTCCTTTTAGATAACTGTCCCTAAAACATTACATTCACAGGGATTTCCCTCGGCTTATAAATTTGGATTACTAGTTCTTCCTATTTATCTGGCACTTAAGAACATTCAAGGCTTTTGTTTTCCAGCCTAACTTTCTTATGTTACCTTTTACTGTTCCCTTCTATTAGGCGGGTGCAGACGTAATTGCAGTTTTTGCCATTAAAAGTAATGGCAAGTAATATTTTAACTAAATACATGCACTGACTTTCTCTCCCTTAAGCAATCCACCTTTTAGGATTTTGCCAACAACTATCCCCAGTTCTGGGGAAGTCTTCATCCCTTTCTTCCTGCCTGTCTGAATCCTCTGTATTCTGTTCTTCGTGTTTAGACCCACAGCCAATCTTCCTGCTTTCGTATTTGATACTTACATGTGCTTTGTGTTGCTGTTCCCTCCCCAAGCAAATCATAAGGTTTCTCGCTTGAAAGGTTTTCGCTGCTAAGGACCATGTAGCTGCTTACTTCAATGGATAAAATACATAGAGAACCTAATATAGTGGACACATCGTAGATTCTCACACAGTTTGGTTCTATAGTTGTGATCTCAGAGATAAATGACCCACTCACAAATGAAAATGAAATTATAACAGAGGCATTACCAGAATCCAGTTCTGTTTGGAAAATGCTTTGTTCTTTGGAACTTGTGTTCTGTGTTTTCCTTGGTAATTTGGATATAAAATATCTCTCTTGGAAGGGATAGTTATAGATGTTAATCAGAGTAGCAGCAGTAAAAATTGACATCTCAAGTATGATTTTTGCGAAATGCAGCAGGAATGTATTCATGGAAAGGAAAGGCATGAAGGAAATATTTTACATCTGTCTTTTTATTACATACAATATGAAAAATTAAACCCCTTTCCTTGTAATCATTGTGTTCACAGTGTGGGACTTAAATTATTACTTAATAATAGAGCTACTGAAGAATTCTTGTGATTTTTTAATAGCTTAGTCTTAAGCCTATAATTAAAGTCTCATTTAACCTTGAGTATTTCCAAACTAAAATGTATCTGTTTTTCTTTTTTTAGACTATTTCAAATAGTACAATCCCAGAAAATGCAACAAGCAGTGGAAGGTTCAAACTTGACATTCTGAAAAATAAAGCTAAGAGATCCTTAACTAGCTCCCTGGAAAATATCTTCTCAAGGGTAAGATTGCGCTGATGGTCTTTTAAGTATGCACATCTGTGTTTTCTAACAGTTTAGCTTCAGTCCCAACAGGTTCACGGATTTCCTTAAAAAAAAAAAAAAAGCCTAAGATAACTTTTAAAAATTAGTTAACAAAGTGTTCTTTTTTTGTTTGTTTGTTTTGCTTTGTTTTTTTGAAATGGAGTTTCACTCTTGTCACCCAAGTTGGAGTGCAGTGGTGAGATCTCAGCTCACTGCAACCTCTGCCTCCTGGGTTCAAGCAATTCTCCTGCCTCAGCCTCTCGAGTAGCAGAGATTTCCTGCCTCAGCCTCTCAAGTAGCAGAGATTATAGGTACACACCACCATGCCTGGCTAATTTTTGTACTTTTAGTAGAGACAGGTTTTCACCATGTTGGTCATGCTGTTCTCAAACTCCTGACCTCAAGTGATCCACCTGCCTTGGCCTCCCAAAGTGCTAGCATTAAGGTGTGAGAGCCACCGTGCCCAGCTCAAAATGATCTTCCTTTTTTTTTTCCTTTTCTTTGACACAGTCTTGCTCTGTCACCAGCCTGGAGTGCAGTGGCACGATCTTGGCTCACTGCAACCTCCACCTCCCGGGTTCAAGTGATTCTCTTGCCTCTGCCTCCTGAGTAGCTGGACTACAGGTGCACACCACCACGCCCGGCTAATTTTTATATTTTTAGTAGAGATGGAGTTTCACCATGTTGACCAGGATGGTCTTGATCTCTTGACCTTGTGATCTGCCCATCTCGGCCTCCCAAAGTATTGGGATTACAGGCATGAGCCACCATGCCCGGCCCAAAATGATCTTTCAAAATAAGTTTCCTTCTCAGATCGAGATTTATTCTGGGGACTTTATGTGAATTTGATCAATAGAGATTTAGTAGTAGAAATATATATGTATAGAAAAGGGGAAATAGAATATTGATGCTCAATACTGTAAGAACTTTAAATATCATTTCCCATAGGAAGTTATAAAGAAATTATTTTTTTGCCCATTGTATTAGTTCATTCTTGCATTGCTGTAAAGAAATACCTGAAACTGGGCAATTTGTAAAGAAAAGAGGTTTCATTGGCTCACAGTTCTGCCAGTTAGAGTTCTTCCAGAGAGGCCTCAGGAAGCTTCCAATCATGGTGGAAGGCAAAGGGGGAGCAAGACATCTCACATGGTGGGAGCATTAAGAAGAGAGAGAGAATGAGGAGATGCTGCACACTTTTAAACAACCAGATTTCATGAGAACTCACTATCATGAGAACAGCACCAAGGCGATGGTGCGAAACCATTCCTAAGAAATCCATCCCCCGTGATCCAGTCACTTCCCACCAGGCCCCACCTCCAACACTGGAAATTACAATCTGACATGAGATTTGGGCAGGGACACAGATCCAAACCATATCACTCATTCTTAGAAACTTAGAGGCTAAGTGCTGAAAAAAGTATAAATTAATGGAAATTTATATATTCCATTTAGTAAGGGTATATATTCCATTTTAAAATAAGTACAAGGGTTCCCCTTCAACTTTATTTTCCTCTTCCTGAACAATTCTTCCTTAGAGCTATTAGGTGAGGTCAACCTACGTGGGTGTTTTGGGCTGTGGCATGGGGGACCCATGGTGGCTCAGAGCAGGGAGACTGTCCCTATGGGGTGTGGAATGTGGGGGTGGCTCGATGCAGGGTGTGGAAGCCTCTTGCAGTGACGAGGGAATCCGCAGAGAAGGGGAACCTGGTTTGGGAGGTCGCAGGAGGCAGCATACTGGCAGAAGGAAGGCCCAGTGCGGGTGTCAGAGTCACAGTGGAGGGGAGCGGGCATTCACAGGGATGAGTGCCTGAGCAGGCTGAGGTTGTGCATGTGTTGGGATGGCAGCCCCAGCATGGAGTGGCACAGCCTGAGTGGGATGAGGACAGTGTCTGTGCAGTGGTCACTGTGGAGATGGGTTATATACACACAGGGACTGGTGAGGTAAGTAAATGTCTTAAGGAGAGTGGAATCCAGGGAGAAAGAAATTACTAATATGAAAAGGGTAGAAATTAGAATGAACCCTGCATTGGATTCAACTTGGAGGTATCACACTGAAGAACTTACTCACGTAACCAAATACCACCTGTTCCCTCCTGGCCAACACGGTAAAACCCCGTCTCTACTAAAAGTACAAAAAAATGAGCCAGGCATGGTGTTGCGTGCCTGTAATCCCAGCTATTCAGGAGGCTGAGGCACGAGAATCACTTGAACTGAGGAGGCAGGGGTTGCAGTGAGCTGAGATCATGCCACTGCAATCCAGCCTGGGAGACAGAGTGAGACCCTTTCTAAAACAAACAAACAAACAAAAAAACCCACCTGTTCCCCCAGTAACCTATGGAAATAAAAAAATTACAAAAATAAAACTTGGAGTTATCAATATAAAATGATGATATTTATATACATTAAGTATAAACATACAATCATATAGAAATATATATGCAATCATAAAAGTATGTAACTATAAACATAAGTATATATGTATACATTCTACTAGACAGAACCAAGATTCTGAGAAACATGGCTAATTTCAGGACTGTAGAAAAAGTACAAGATGAACCCAGAACATCTTGGTGTTCTAGATAGCAGGAAAATGTTCGAAGAAAGATGGTGATGTGTCATGAGGACATAAAAACCTTGAAAGGGCTCCCACTGAGAAAATACGAGCATTGACATAAATGATAGCCACAGATAATCTAACTTATTGCATAAAATGGGAAACTGTTTTCTGATACAAAAAATAAATGAATATATTGAAAGTTTGATCATAAAGAAGATATTTGCTGTATGTAATTAATATTTATTAATTACTAATGGGAAAATAACTTTACAATGGAGAAGGCTGGCAAACACCACCAAGTGATCAAATTGAACATCATCAGCAGTGGGACAATTTGCAGCCCTGTGCCACCTGATGTAAAGAAACAGCACTGCTTCTGTGGTATTCCTGACAAATAGGCAGTGCCTGAATCTAATCATGGGGAAATGTCAACAAACCCACATTGAGGTGGAGTCTACAAAATAACAAGCCTGTTATCTTCAAGAAAGTCAAGAACAGGTTAAGAATATCTCCAGACTGAAGGACCCTAAAGAAACACAAAAACTAAGTGGAATGGGAGATTGTGAATCAAATCCTTTTGCCCTGAAAGCCATTATTGGGACAACCAGTGCAATTGGAGTGAAGTCTGAAGATTCAGCAGTATTATACTGCATCAATGTCAGTATCCTGGTTTTGAAAGTTGTATTTTAGTTATATTGGAGAATTCCTTGTTTATAGAAAATACACAGTAAAGTATTTCAGGGTGATGGAGCTTTATATTGGCAACTTATGTGAAAATGGTTGTGGGAAAAAACATTTTTGTACTATACTTATAACTTGCCTCCGCATTTGAGATTGCTTCAAAATGAAAAAAGAGAAAGTGATCGTTTTAAACCTGCTTATCACACATACCTCACAAAGCCCACCCAGGGTGCTTTTTTAAATTTATTTTTTCTGCTTGCTGTTTTCATGTGTTAATAAATAGCTCAGGTTATTAATGGATCAGAAACACTGCCATTGTAGGATCATCAATAAGGGCTCTTTTCTGTACCCAGCACACTGCCTGTGAAAACCAAGACTGGTTGGGTGGTAGGTGTTTTAACTCCTACGAACAAAGTTTCAAAATGTACCTTGATGACGTTTTTAAGTCTCTTGGCCTTTATGTTAATATACAAATAAAATTTCACCTTCAGTGTATAAGTGTCTTCCTTAGTGATCTCTCAGTGCCTTTAAAGAGGCAAATTAGTGATATAAATTCTTAGACTTTGAGAGGAACTTTGAATTAACCATTGAACTCTATTTGCAAATGCATATTGTTTTTAAAAACATTATTTCCACCTGTTTAACCTTAATAGCATTGTAAGAATATGTTTAAATAGTTGGATACATTTTGATTCTTTCCATGTTTGTGCAATAGAGCATTAGGACACAGTAACTTCTGATATGCCGCGTTCCTTGTTTTGTTTCTTCGTTATGGCTCAAAATACTTTTCTAGTTATTTCTCTTAATGATAGAGATACTTTTAACTTTAACAGAAGCCCTGCAGCAAGCATGATCGATTGTGAATGCCATTATTTTATTAGTGGAAAACGGAATCTCAGAAAAGAACATCTAGGAGATTTGTCAGAAGTATGCCAACACAAATTTCATAAAATATTTATGCCTTTTTCCTTCAAAATTTATAAATTAGTAAAATCCTGGTCCTTACTCCAGACCTACTTAATCAGAAACTCTGGGGGTGGGGTCCAGCAATTTGGGGTTCACCAAGCCCTCCAGGTGATGCTGATGCAATTACACTTAAGGTAAGTGTAATTCTTAAAGCACCAGCATCAGAAACAGCATCAGCTACCTGAATTGAGCACAGTGTTTAGTGAAAATTTTAGCAGAGAAGACCATTTAAGTAGGTGTCAGGGTACCTGAATGTAATACCTGGCCCTAGCCAATTTTATATTTATGATCTTGGATGAATTATTTGCCTTTTCTAAGCCATAGTTTTCCCATTTGTGAAATGGATATATTAATATCCGCTTGCCTCATGTAATTGTGAGGATTAAATGTTAGTATGTTAGGGAAATATCACATCATAGATATGAGGTAGTATATTCAGTGGTAAGCTCAAAAGCTCTGTCATTTACAAAATGGCAAAGGGTATTTAGGGTGGTACTTTCTTTATCTCCATTTAGTACCTTGGCATCCTGCATAATACTTGCAGTGCCAACTTTGAAGTCTTTTTCGCATGTCTTCAATTGCTGTAATGACATTTTCGCAAGGGCACAGCCAATCTGTTTTGATCAAGGTGGATATCGTAGCTTTTGTTTCCCAGAGTGATGCCAAATGACATTAATGTTGCGATGTAACAAGGTCTTGCTTGTACCATGTGCAACAGAATGCACTTTTTGGGCAGGTTGGCAGCTCCCCATGTTGTATTAAAGGTTACATAGCAAAAGGGCAAAAGGGGTTTTGTGTACTTCCAAAACTTGTCTTTTTTTTTTTTTTTCCTGCTGAGTTGTATAGTAGAAAATTCACACTCCAATTTTGGAGTTTAGCTCATAATTGCTGCCATTTTTAAATGTCAAAATATTTTATTTAGCTAACTATAGTTGTTTATGAAATAGGATCCATTTTTTAAATGCCAAGAAGCTCAGCTCATTAACCACTAAAAAGCGGGTCCAAGGGAAAGGCCCTACCACGTGAATTAGCGAATCATAATGTCGTACAACAGAAAAAGCTGTCTGTTCAGAGGTGAAAATCAGAATCATGTGATGGCTATCTGTTGCTTTTTTTTTTTCCAGTTGTTTTCCAAAACAGAAATATTTACTAATATAAATTTTATTTTATTTTTTTGAGATAGGGTCTTGCTCTGTCACTCAGGCTGGAGTGCAGTGGTGTGATCATAGCTCACTGCAGCCTCAAACTCCTGGGCTCAAACAGTCTTCCCGCCTCAGCCTCCCAAGTAGCTAGGACCACGGGCACATACCACCAAGCCTGGCTAATTTTATTTTTGTTTTTTTATAGAGACCGGGTCTTACTTACCATGTTGCCCAGGCTGGTCTCGAACTCCTGGTGTCAAGCAGTCCTGCCACCTCAGCTTCCTAAAGTGCTAGGATTACAGGCATGAGCCACCATGCCAAGCCAATATTTACTAATATAAAGTGCAAGTTATTTTGAAAATAGTACCCATTTTCTACTTTCTTCAGAATAATGTCCATTGTCTTTACTTGTTGAAATGTGTGAAGTGGTAGAGTATAGTTTTAAAGTAACTTTGTTTTCCTTTGTGCACAAAAAAAGCATATGTGGGTAAAACACCACTATGAGTAAAATAGGTGATTTCAGGTGTTTTTCTAATAATAGGAATGGTTTGATACCATCTGACTACTTTGTCTGTTATGACCAAATAACCTGTCTGAGATAACCAGGCAGGTGGGTGTGTAAGTAGCGCTAAAAATAACAGAAAGCAATCTTGTCTTTACTATATTTTCCTCTTGGCTACACACACTAATCCAATAATTTATTAGCCACAAATACAGTTTTTATTATTGGAAGAATGCCAATTATAACATAGAACTGAAGAACTGAAAAGAATTTGATGATGTTCTAGGACATTTACAAAATTCCATGTAACCTCTGTAGGCTAATTAGCTTTATCTGTAATTCTCTTTTTCACAGAGCCTTAGATTAGGGATGTAGTAGTAACAGCTCAGGAGCTTCACTTGAAAATTGTGCTTCCTGTGTCAAAATTGCTGCCCTTTCTTTTAACTAGCTGTGTAAACTTGGGCAATGTGATCTGTCAGAACTTCAGTCTCTGTATCTGTGAAGACGGGCTAAATAACCATACTGACCTCACAATTGGTATGAGGATTAAGTGAGCTAATGCACTGTAAAATGCTTAACGTAGTATAGGGCACATGATAAGCATTCAACAATATTAGGTGCAGCTATTAATTTTATTATTGTTTTACTTATTATATAGTAAGCCATTGGAGATAAAGGTGTAATATATCAGATAAGAATAAATATTGCTTTACGAAACAAGGTCAGCTGTCATAAGTAAAACATAGTCATCTGAAAAGAAGAAAGAACTGTTAAACTTTCTGATAGTAGATGTAAAAAGAAAAATTCAAGAGAAGGCTAGGAAACTAGAGTTGAAAAAAACCTTTCAGAAAATGGAGCAAAATTCAAAGAAAAGGAAAATAGGAGAACAAGGTAAAAAATTAAAGGATCTGTCCAGAACCTAAACAGTAGGAGTTCCAGTAAGAAAAGATGCGTGCAAGGAATTCTTTAAAGAAATAATTTTAAAAATTTATCAGAGCTAAAGAGCATGAGTTTCCAGATTTAGTGAACTCAGAAAGTGCCCAACAGAGTGACTGCATAAAAGTCATGTTAAGGCATGTTGTTGTGAAATTTCACAGTGCCAAAGGGCAAACTTAGATTCTGTTCCAAAGAGAAGCAGCAGGTCAGACACACAGGCTCTAGAGTCACAATGGCTTTAGACTTCTGAACCAAAGGACATTTGAGCAGTGCTAAGATATTTGGAAGCAAAATTTCTAACCACTACAATATACAATATCCAGCCAAACTATTAGTGAAATGCAAGCATAGACTAATGACACTTATGGGCATGTACATTTTAAAAAAAATTTAATTCCCACTCTCCCTTTCTCAGAAAGCACCTGGAGAATGCGCCTTTCCAAAATGAGGAAGTAAACTAAAAAAGGAGAAGACATGGGACCAAGGAAGCAGAAATTCCAACAAAGGAGGGGGTCAAAGGAAATTTCTAGGTTGATAGTGAAGGAAAATCCTAGGAAACTTTGTAGAGCAAGCCTACATTGTAACACGTCCAGTCCAGATTGGGGCAGAAACACAGAGGTCTCCATAATGGTTGCTTTAAAAAAAAAAAAAAAAAGGAGGGGGAGGGGGAGGGGAAGGGAGAGAGAGAGGGAGATTAATGGTTTATGTGGTGATGTTTGGACCATATTGTGAACTGTTGGAGAGTTTTGTAATATATTTGTGATTGCTCAAGTAGCCACTAACTCCATGAAAAACAATATACAAGATATGAGGTGTAATCAAACATAATCGTCATAAAATATGTAGCTCAGCTGCAAACAATATTAACAGTCATAATAATCTAAGCACAAAGTACTGATTTAACCAAAATTCATGATGTAACTATATTGAAGGAAGAAGGGAAGAAAGGTGTGTTTGTGTGTGTGTGTGTGTGTGTGGTGGAACTGGGTATATAATGAAGTAAGAATATTAAAGTTTCATCTTCCAGAATTAGGAAGTCAATAGATAGTTTCTAAAATGGAAAGCATAAGGAACAGTAGGATAAGCTTGAATACCAGAAATATCAATATAAATAATGTCAAGGTTTGCTTCTGGGGAGTGGGATTCAGAGTGAGAGAGAGGGGGTAGATGACCACCACTTTTCATTAGAAACTTGATAGCACAGTTTCACTTTGGAAACTTTGTGCTGATATTACTTTCCTTAAAAATTAAAATGAAATTCAACCCCCTCTTACCCCCAAGTAAACCTAAGAATGTTTGCAGACAGAGTTGAAGCCTGGAAAGTGCTATGCAAATGTTATGCATTGTTAAAAAATTTCGCAGGGTCACTGTCACATGGATCTAACCGGTGTTTCCACTCATTCTTTTTTAGAACTTCGCCACATGCTCTAGAGTTGTGTGGAACTCCTCAGTCTGTGTTTTGTCTTTTGAGACCTTGTAGATGATGAGGTTCCCAACCTGACTTGTATCCTCTTTCCTTCTACAGTTGGCCTCAGTCCCTTCCTGTTTAAAGTGAGGGGGAACAGACAAAATGATCTCTTAGGTTCTTAGGTCTCTTAGATCTTAAGTGATCTCTTAGATCTGTTTCTGAGATCATTTGTAAAATCCACATCAAAGGACTATGTGAAAAAAAATCGATAACCAATTCACTAATATTGAAGCAGACTGATATCTAGTCTTCCAAAATTAAATGATTTATTGAAATAGTTTGGCATTATGGAATAATGAATGAAGCAAAACCTTTAAATTTTAGAATGTGGTTTTCTTTTCCATGTGTTTTTTAACTGATGTTTATTATAATCCTATAATGTGAATTATGATGTTTTGATCTAGGTTGTATGTATTAAGTCATTTTCTAGATAGCTTTTTTTCATTTGTTTTGCTGTATCTTCCACATTTGAATCTGAGACAGAGTTAATGGGGCCGTTACTGAACTTATGGGTGAATAATGTGTAATCTTGTAACCAAACTAACTTCAAAAAGTTTGGCCTGAGTATCTAGTTATCTAATGGCTGATTTAGAAATAATGGAAATAGATCAGGAATGGTTCTTACCGTGGTATAATGACTATTCATATAGCCAACACATTTAAGTGAACCACAAAAGGATCAATTTAATGCTAACATTAAGAGGCCAACTGGAACTACCTTTTATAGTTTTGAAGTAAAATGTTACATCACATGAAGCGCTTAATTTTATTCTTTTCACTCAGGGAGCTAACAGAATGAGAGGTCGGCTTGGAAGTGTGGACAGTTTTGAGCGGTCCAACAGTCTTGCCTCAGAGAAGGTATCTAACTAGAGCTTATTTACACTAATTACAGCTTAACAAAGTCAGCACCGATATGGTAATATGCATGCTCCAGTATTTTATTATGAATGCTTTATAGCTTTTTAAAAAATAAATATTTGAGACTTTATTATTTTAAATAAGAAGATTCTAGGCATTAGCATGTAGTTCCTTACAGGCTAATTGTGCTGTGTTAGGCTTTTTATTGTTTAGAGATAGTGTGCTTTGGACAACAGTATTTGAGCAACTATTGATCCAACACCTTATAAAAAATGAGCCATAGATTACTAATTATATACTTGTACAGTGATTTTATTTGTTCCCTTCCTGTGTTACTTTTCCCCCCTCATTTTTAAAAATCATTTTAACTGCAACATCAGGAGCTTCTTTATCTCATAGACAACTCTCAGTAGGTTGGGTTTCCTGTTTCCTGCATAGTGCAGTATGTCACCTGAGGCACATGCAGCCTATTTTTTAAAATGGAAATATATTAAAATATTTCTATTAAACTTTCTGTTGATGGAAGTAGGGACTTAGTCCAGCTATGAGTCTATTATCACTAACCCATGTTTATCAAGCTGAAGATTTCTACAGTGGTGCCTGTTCTGGAAAGTTTTAACAGCATACCTGTCTAAATTGAAAGATTTATGATTTCTACCCATGCAATATGAGATGCATTCCAGCATAGCTCGGTTTTCATTCATTTCCTGTTTTTCCTGTGTTTTTAAAGAAATTTACCTCAGGGAACATGTAATTGAATAGAAACGTCCACAGTGAGGGAAGACACTTAACAGATTTTATTTTCCGGAAGGCTTTGCCATGAGACTTGGACACTTAGGCATTGTAATACTGTTTTGGCAGTACAGGAAGCATGCAATTGATATGTCACGGAAGCCAGGAGATACGGAAACACAGACTCCACCCTCTTTGGTCATGATCTTTTTTCATCTCTCTGGCAACAGTGAGAGAAGTACAGTAGCTATAGCATTTCGTGGCCAAGTGTCAGGGGAGAGAATACCTTTCACTTTTTGTCATCCCTCTCACTTTCTGGCCTGTCTTTACGGATGCTGTCTTACAGCTGCTTATCCGAAGATAAGTGGGTTGTGGTGATACTGATTACAGCTGCTTATCAGAAGATAATGGCTTGTAGTGATACTGATTAGCCTATGGCATAAATTCAGTAAAAGGGGGAGAAAAAAAGCAGTTTTGTCATGACTCAGGAGGAAGGTGAGGCACACTGTCACTTTTGAGCTCTGTGTTTTGGCAGGTCTGCCATGACCCACTTGGGAAATAAAGGGCTCCCTTCTGCCTGTGTTTCAGGACTACTCACCAGGGGACTCTCCACCAGGGACACCGCCAGCGTCCCCACTGTCCTCAGCTTGGCAAACGTTTCCCGAAGAGGATTCTGACTCCCCGCAGTTTCGAAGACGGGCACACACGTTCAGCCACCCACCTTCAAGCACAAAAAGAAAGCTGAATTTGCAGGATGGGAGGGCTCAGGGTGTGCGTTCCCCTCTGCTGAGGCAGAGCTCCAGCGAGCAGTGCAGGTGAGTCTGACCCTGTCTCCAGGATGGGACCTAGATTCTCATGGCACACAGTTTGGATTACTCTGGAGTCAAGGTGGATGGCGAATTTATGCTGTCGCCAACTTTCAGTTTTGAGAACCACCATAAAAACAATTTAAGTCACCTCATTTACTAGGGGAAACAGGCAAGGTTAAGGCATACCCAGAAAGAAGAGTTATTTCGTTTGGGTGGAAACTCTTTTTTTTTTTCCTTTCAGAAAAATGGAAAAAACGAGTTAACCATGCAATTGTTTTGTCTGAAAACCTGCTGATAACATGTTACTCAGTGTCTTGATGATGATTCTAGAGAAACAAAGTCAGCAGATTTGAAAATAGCATAGCAGTAGGACTTCCTGTTAGCTTACAATAAAATACCAGGGTTTTAAAAGTCACCTGAGTTACTTTCATACATGAGATAATATTTGGCTATATTTTGTTACATAATAAATTAAAGCTAAATATGAAAATTGTTATAAATTTTATCTAGAATAAGGTGATATCTATAAAGAAGAATACATATACCATAATTGACAGGCAGTGTCCACTTAGAAAAGATCTTACACAGTATTTAAAACATAATTTAACAAAAAGTTGTTTGATATTTGGTGAGAAACAGTAAAGAGGATAAATTTGGAATGATTTTCTTCTTCCTGTGTAACACAGATCAAATTTATATCTTAGAACTCGTTTTGTTTCTCTTATTTACCTATGAATTTGATACAGAAAATAGGGTTAAGTAAAGATGCTGGTTGGAGAGGAAAAGAAAAAACACAACTCAATGTAAAAGGAGAAGGCTAATTTTTATATCATGTGTTACAAAATTTGCCAGCATTTCTTTTAAGGACACGGTTTTATTTTCATTGTTGTTTTCTGAATGATTCGAAATTTAAAAATGAGATATTTTATGATAGAAAAATAAAGTTAACAGAATTCATTATTCTCAGATTTTTTTCTGTGTATGTCAAGGATATTAAATAGTCATATGTATATCAAGATATTTAAATGATCACTTCATTTATATTTACTCAAGGCAATAGAACGCTTTTTTTTTCCAGGAAAAATTACTTTCAAGAATTAAAGACATCTATCATTTTAGACTATAAATATCTCAATCCTTCCCTCTGTTTTCCACATTTTATAATGTATAAGTTCAAACAATTTCTATCACTATAAAAAGATGCTCTCTGTGTCATTGTGAAAGCTTGCTATGCAAAGAATCTTCTAGATTTTGGGCTTTCAATTAAACCATAGTGGCACAATTCCACTGTCTTCAGGAAAGAACACGGACATTAATGTTTGTTAAGCCAAAGGTATTATGATAACTTCCAACAACCAAACATGTTGTTCTTAAATATTTAGAAGGGTTTATATCTTTAAAATAGTCAAAGTCTTTGAACTAGTGATAATCAGTCTTTCCTTCTGGAACTTGTTTCCTGTAATTATTTGTGCTTTCCTACTTTTTTCCCCTTGAAGTGTCTTTTGCATGTGAAAACAAATACTTTTTGTCCTCAAGTTGTTAAGAATTTTTTAGAGACAAACACAGATGCTTAGAAATACTGTATAGATAAGGAATTCAAATTGTGAAAGAATGAAATTAGGTCATAGTTATCTAAATAGAGAACTGCATGCTTCTTTTTTTTTTCATGTAAGATCCAGCCCTGAGCCTTGAAAGGAAAGATTAAATTAATAGCAAGAACCTGTTTATATGCTTTTTCATAGTGAATGAAGATATTGCCAAAATATAAATTAAGACAAATTTGCTGTATTTTCTGTACTCAGCACTCTTTCGTCAGTTCGACGCATGTACAAGGAGAGTAATTCTTCCTCCAGTCTTCCAAGTCTTCACACTTCCTTCTCTGCCCCTTCCTTCACTGCCCCCTCTTTCCTGAAAAGCTTTTACCAGAATTCAGGTAGACTGTCCCCACAGTATGAAAATGAAATCAGGTGAGATCAGTGTCCTCTGTTTGCAAAGCAAAATTTTCTGCAGTGATATACTGATACGTTACTAAAAAGTGGTTGATTAATTTTGGAGTGACATTTATGCATCCCTGTGTTGTGCTTGTTCTAATCGGTTTCTAATAATATATTGGTTTCAATTACAATTAATTCTATTAAGAAAACTTTTTCAACCAGTAGCTTCAAAGCTTTTTGATGACGTTATTATCTTTTTGAATTATGTTTTTTGTATTGTTTGTGTGTTTCTTTTTCTCAGATTCCAGAGTCTAAGCTTTATATTGTTAGCACAACTGATGCTAACATATACTAAGTTAACCTTCCCTGATCGTGCCTTTTTTTTTCTTGGCCTTTCTAGACATATTTAATGGAATCCAAAAGCCACTGATTGAAACAACTGTACTAAACTGATAGATACAATAATATCTTTATTTTTAAGTATATAAAATATTTCCTAGGCATTTCTTTGATTTTTCAATGACAGACTTTTCTGGATCTCAATATAAATCACACAATGGTTACAAGATCATGTTGATAGCAACTCTCAGATAGCATGAGAGATCTGTAAGGGACCTCCTGAATCTTGTGAACATTCTATTTTGTTTTGTTTTTATCTCCAGTATGGAAAAGGCATAGCCTGTTAAATCTTACTGCTTGTTCTTTTAGTAACACAAAATTAGATGTAGTGATTTTTGGAGAATTACTTTTTTTAAAAAAAATTAAAATTATACATACAATAATATTGATCACTCAAATTCTTAGTGGGGTGCTGCAACCTCTAGAAAGTAATGGACTTAGTTGGGAACCTTTCTAAATTTGTTGGTGATGTAGATGTTTGTGAGATTCGTTCCTATTTTTGTGTATAGCTTGACTTATTCACTTTTATCACTGTATAGTATTCCATTTCATACATTATAGTTTATCCACTCTTTGCCGATGGATATTTGGGTTGTTTCTTGTTGTTTGATGATTGGCAATTCTTGTAGTCAGAAGACGAATACATGTTATCCACTAGCCTGTGTGCCATTAACATCTTCTTGGATATTCTTTTGGCCTATTTCTCTTAGACATAGTACATGCTAAAAGTTAACATATAACTAGGTAGCACTCACTCACTAGTTAAGTTAGACTAATCCTTGAATTATTCCTGAGGATCTTTTGTCCATGTGTGCCTTTTTTTTTTCCACTTTAAGAAAGATAACTAATACTGGATTAATATAATTTTGATCCTGAACTTTCCTCTGAATTAGTACAAAGTCATGTTCAAACATTGAATTTGATTTATAGTGAAGAAAGTATGTGAAGAATTTAAAGTGCTTTTGGGCACAACCTTATGGAAGAAATTTCAAAGGAAATAGCCACAAAACTAATATAAGGTGTATAGAATATGAAACGAGTTTAGAGAACCAAGAATATACATAAAGATATCAGTTTGCATTATCTCTATAATACTGCCTACTAATAAGAATACAACACTTTCAACCAAACCTATTTGCATTTTCTTATTCTGTTGGTTAAACTGAGCATGTGGAGAATCCCAGTTTCCTTCCTGAGAGAACCATGCCTGAAAGTGACAATTAGCAGTACCCATTAAGAAGATCAAAGGTTAGCTGTAACTAGGATGTAAAGCACAGAAGCGGTGGCTTCTGTTTATAAAGATTATTCATATTGTTTAATGTAAGATTATTCATTTGCTTTCAGGAGTTCCTGCTTAGCTGTATGTATAATTTTTGCAAATAGCTTCCCAAAGCCCTCTATACCTCATTCTAATAGAAGGATATTGAAGTCAGAGGGCAAATATACATTAGTTTTGGGTTGAAAATTTCACCTTTTTGTAGCTGTGTTGTTTTAAGTGCTGTATTGAAATAAATGGCAAACTTTTAAATTTCTAAGATCATTAAAAATCATTGTTTTCTGTATGTTTTAATGTTTTCTTGGCTATGTGCAGTTCTAAAAATCAGAGAGTACTTTTGTACCATTTTCTACATTTTGTGAGTTTGATAGCATTAAATCAATAGGCCAAAATTATACTTAAAAAAATTGTTTTCCCAGAAAAGGACACCAATTAAAAGCACACAGCTCAGTAGATTATCGCAGAGTGAACACCTCTATTTCTTCTTCACCCCGGTCAATAAATGGAATGCTAGCAGCATGTGTACAGCTCCTCCCATGTCCCCCATCTAATCACCATCCCCATGCTGACCTCAGACATCCTAGATTAGTGGTGCTTGCTTTTGAACTTTACATAAATAGAATGATACAGCCTATATTCTTTTATCTCGCATCTTTCACTGACATTCGTTTGTGAGATTTATTCCTGTTTTAATGAGCATTTTACTTCATTCATTTTATTGCTATATAGTATTCCATTTAATATATCTGAATTTTTCCATTCTCTTGTGAATAGACATATGGGTTGTTTCTAGGTTTTTGGCTTCAAAAAGAGTCCTGTCTTCACTATTATTATACATGTCTTTAATGTACCTACATATGCATTATTATTATTATTATTATTATTATTTGATATGGAGTCTTGCTCAGTCGCCCAGGCTGGAGTGCAATAGTGCAATTTCGGCTCACTGCAAGCTCCGCCTTCCGGGTTCACGCCATTCTCCTGCCTCAGCCTCCTGAGTAGCTGGGACTACAGGCGCCCGCCACCACGCCCGGCTAATTTTTTTGTATTTTTAGTAGAGACGGGGTTTCACCATGTTAGGCAGGATGGTCTCCATCTCTTGCCCTCATGATCCACCCGCCTGGGCCTCCCAAAGTGCTGGGATTACAGGCGTGAGCCAGCGCGTCCAACCCTACATATGCATTATTGATGAATATCTACACAGTAGTAAAATTGTTGGACAAAATGTACTCTTAATAGGTTTATCTCAACCAGTAAGTCACTTCAACATAAATGTACAAGTTAGAAGCTTGGAGAGTTTTAAATTTGTATTTTGAAATAATTTCAAATTTATACTAACGTTGCAGAAATATTGCAGAGGATTCCTGTTTAACCATTTATCCAGGTTAATCAAGTTTTTATATTTTGCTACATTTGTTTTATGATTTTTGGTCCATTGACATATATATACATACATATATATGCACATCTATATTTCCTCATTCTAAGCCGTTTGTGAATAAGTTGCATGCATCGTGTTCCTTTATTCTTAGTACTTTAGGGTGTATTTCCTAAGAAAAAGGGTATTCAATTCTAGAGCATGGTTTCTGAAACCTTGTGGTTCCTGAACTCTACATTCTCATTATCACTTGGTTTAGAGAGACTATCATGTACACATAATTACCATGATATCTGAAACTATTCAGAATAGTGAGGGGAGAAGGTTGTAGTATGATCAGTTACAATTTTCTTGTCACTTGAGTACTTAATATCTTATTAGTTGCATAAAATGGATCTCTAAATATGCATTGTCAAGTAGAGAATATGGTAGGGTAGGAGATAGGCTAACAATACTATTACTTTTTTTTTTTTTTTTTTTTTTGAGACAGAGTCTCGCTCTGTCGCCAGGCTGGAGTGCAGTGGTGCGATCTTGGCTCACTGGAAGCTCCGCCTCCCGGGTTCACGCCATTCTCCTGCCTTAGCCTCCGGAGTAACTGGGACTACAGGCACGCGCCACCATGCCTGGCTACGTTTTTTTTTTTTTAAATTTTTAGTAGAGACGGGGTTTCACCATGTTAGCCGGCATGGTCTCGATCTGACCTCGTGATCCGCCCGCCTCGGCCTCCCAAAGGGCTGGGATTACAGGCGTGAGCCACCGCGCCCGGCCTACTATTACTTTTTTAAAAGCACGTTAATTTGAAATTTTAAATTCAGTTTAGGCATCCTTTTCCAGGACCACTATCCTGAATTATTGAAAACATGTTAGGTTACTGTTTTTAAGCAGGCTGAGAAAAAGGAGCCAAGATCTTTTTAATAGTTGGTTAGTCGATTTACTTGCACATAACTGAAATAATAGAGGAGAGGGAATGTGTGTATTTTTTGTTTTACCTCACTTTGAATTAATTTTTCAAAATTTAATGTTATTTCATTGTTTAGTAAACTTTAATTTATATGATATGGTATATTTTTATAACATCTGTTTATTAAATATTATCACAGGCATATTTGTTACTTTTTACAATTGCTTCTCAGGTTTTAAGGCTGTGCTTAAATATTTATTAATGTTGAAATTTATTGCTCAGAAGTAAATGACAGTCAAAAAAAAGTAAATGATAGATATTACTTCTATTTACTTATAAACCTTTTCAATGAGAAAATAAAATCTTTGATGATGAAGTACTTTGTGGTATAGTTTTTGTTCTTTGTTTCTCTTGTATTCAGTGAAAAAAATAGTATAATTATTCATTGTAGTTCATTATTGAAGTAACCTTACCATGACTTATTGATGACTTATGGGAATGTCTTTTATTCTGAATCCTGATTTAGACATATTTCTCTTTGTGTGTGCTAATTCCATTCCTTGTTTTCCTGTTGTGCCAGACAAGACACTGCTTCAGAATCAAGGTGATTAGAGGTCTAAATATTTTTATTAAAAAAAATTCACAGATTCTTCCAACTGCACATCATCATTAGTTTCAAAAGCAGTTTTGTTTGTCTCCTGAATGCATGCCATCTTTCTGAGTGCTCTGAGGTCTACACAGTAGGGAAAATGTGACCCTTGCTGTAATCAGACCGTGAATTACCATGTAAAATGTTGATTGCAAACAAAAATCCTGTTTCTACTCTATTCCATGCTGAAATTTCTTTAGAGCTGTGCTGTGGCCTTCAACCAAAGCCTAATTTTAATTTTAAATTAATAGAAGTGAATTTGCTAGTTAGGGTGTACATATATGCCTAAGTGGAGTTTATTCCAAATGCCAAGAAGATGCAGAAATGAGCATCCTAAAGGAAACATACTCACAAAATTGAATCTGCCTTTCAACTGAAGAAGACTGTTCATCTATTTCTGTTCACCTAAATTCCTGTCACCTTGGTCGCTTTGAGACACTGCTAAAGCCGTTCAGATCTCCCATTTGTCTGGACACAGGAAACACCTAGTTCCTTATTATGGAAGTGTGACCGCATCTGTGTTGACATCTCTTGACTCACAGGCTTTTTCTGTGGTAAACATCCAGAATCACTGTTAACCACCACTACAAATAACTGTCCTCTGCTTTATTCCCGTCTCTGTATGTTACTCTTATCATGAGCCCAGTGAAAAAGATACATGCCCATCTTCCTATTTGGGGCCACTGTTTAGATTTCTTTGTAGCTAGAGTAAAAATGTTAAGTGTTGCGCTAGAATGAGATGTTCAAGGAGAAAAAACCCTCAGAAAATTATTTTGGCAACAATGATGAGATTAAAAAGTGACTTCTTTGAGACTTGTAATTGGCAAATCTCAGTCGTGGTTAGGTGTAAGACCATTTAAATAATACTTCTTACCTATTCTTAAAAGCCTAATGGAAATGTTAGTTCTGCCTTTTATCATTTTAGGTTTTGCTACAGGTATGGAATTAAGTCCGTTTATTACTTGAGAGATAATCTAGCCTACGATTTCCTTATTTTACGTGTGGTTAGCTTGAACTCCAAAGAGCTTTTATATTTTGCGTGATTTTTTTTCAGCTTGGGTCATAAGGATATAAATAAACATATGAGATACCCAGATATGTTTTAAATTCCAATATACTGAACTTATTTTCTTAAAATCTGCAGTGTGTCGAGTTTAGGCAATAAAACTCTTTTTTTTTTTCTCCTTCTTTTATCTACACGTTGTTCCACTGACTATCTCTTTTGACTCATAGTTCAAATACTATGTATTGATTTCCACTAGAATAGTTTAATCTCAATTTTATTTAATTAGTAAATATTTTCCATAGGATAACAGATGTGTATGCAGTTGAAAGCCAGAACCTATATAAACTGTTAGTGCACCTGATACAATTATGAGTTAAATTGTACTGTGGATCCTGTAGAAAAAATATGGTTTCATTTCTATGTTGTTTTACGTAGCATTTCTTAAGGCTTACAAAGAGGAAGGTTTTTCAGCTTTCGGTTGAATAGTTGCTGTCACACTAATCAAGTTTTGATATCTATCTTATGTTGTGATTCATGGTGATTTAGTTATAGATTTAGCCAGTGTTTAGTCATTTATTTGGACTTTAGAGATAGAGTCTTGCTGTGTCATTCAGACTGAAGTGCAGATACTGGGAGTTTCAGCTGGGTGCCAGAGAGTTGGGGGATAGGAGGCAGGTTGCTGCTCAGCAGAATACCACCTTTGTGAGACTGGTCCTGACAGAAGAGTTTATCTTTGTGCAAAGTGTATGTACGTTGCCCTGGCAGGAAGTAAAATACGACTACATCCTTCTTAAAGTTGAGTCTCTGTGAGTGGTCATTAGAGCACCTCCATTCTGCACAATAGTCAATGAATTCTTTTAAAGCAGGCAAGTAGGCGTTACAATTCTGTGTTAAAATAAGAAGTATGATGTTAATTTAAGAGTTGATCTGGTGAAGGCTATAACTGCTTGTTCAAGGATATGTTAAAAGGCTATCTTGAAGCTTTGACAAGTTCATATTATAGCATTTGATGGATGCTATATACAAAGGACTTAGAAATAGCCTTCCTACCCTATATTGGGGAATATATGTAATATGGGATATTTTCTCTCCATATAAAGGCTTAATTTGTGTTCACAAATTGTGGTTCTTAATTAATTGGTGAGTGGTAAGAGGGAGTATATATACAATATACCAGTCAAAAATGGGTGGGAGTTCTCCAAGTTTTATTTCCTTCCTAGATACTCATTTTTAACTTTGTGAATTTCTGATAGAGGTAATGCTGGCACAGAATACTTTTCCTGAATATGTGTCTTGGGAAGCAGTTTCATAATACACATGTTTAGATTCCAAAATACAAAAGAAGAAGGAAAAAGATTCTATGGAAACATAAGGGAATGGTTATAATTTGCTTCATGATTTTAAACATGTAAAGATGATTAAAATACCAGTGTCTGTATATTCAACTGTATTAAGGTGTTTTTTTTATTTGGTCCTTCTATTTACAGTTAAAAGTATATACATTTTGGAATGTAATTATTTCAAAGCAAAGAAAAGGAAGTGAGACATTTACATAAGTGAGCACCTGATAGTACTCTGAAGTTATTTCTCTGTTGGTATAAAATTAATCCATTAAAAAATGGACAGAGAAGTACCCAACACAGAGGCTTAGTGCTAATTGGAGACTTAATTTTTCACCAGAAATGCAGAGGATCCTGGGGATCCCAACAGCTTTGTTTTTGTGGTCCTATAGAGCTTTGTTCAGAACTAATGCAGAGTATTTACGCTGGCAGGATAAGCTGCAGTGCCTAATGTCTGGATTCTGGACCACCTAGGTTTGCATCCCGGCTCCTTCACTTTATTATCTGTGTGACTGTGGGCAAGTTACTTAGCCTCTTTCTACTTTAGTATTGTCACTAAAAATGGAAGTAGTAATGACACCTACCTTGTAAGGTTGCTGTAAGGATGAAATTAATTCCTATTTGTAAAATGTTTAGAATAATCGATACCTGGCATGAAGTGTATGCTGAGAGTCTTAGCTTTATTATTATTACAGTAAACACTGCATGTTGTTTTGTTTTTATTTTTACTCGAAAAGTAGACATTATGCTTTCTTATCTAAGTTTAATTAAAGGAAAAGTCAATGTGATAACTAATATTGTAATAAAAAACAAACAAACCAAAAGAAATAAACTCCCCCCACCCCCATCCCAGTGTAGTTTCCAAGTTGGGTTATAGGAATTTTGATGCAGTGTTTCATTTGGTTTTGATTCTTGCAATTGCCACCTTAAGAATGTCAAATTGCTGACTAAATGTAAATCAAACAGGAAACTGTTATAAGTTGCATAATTGCACTGACTGCTTAAATGTTTATTGGGAACTTGACTTCTGAATACAGATCTTCTCTTATTAAAAGCAGAGCTGCTTTTGCCATATCTCAGCAACCAACTGCATTTTCAAGATGTCGATTTTTAGTACAAGATAAAGGGTCAATGGTTTGTTCTGTAAGTTCTTCTTTTCAGTATATTATTATCTTTTATTTTTACTGCTAATTTTTTGGCTTATTACTAGTCATTAAATTCCAGACACGGGAGAAAAATATGTCATTGGGCAGTTTATTCATATTATAGGATTAAAAATTTTAGGTTTATGAAATTTCTGAATATGTATCAGTGGGCTAATGTGAATACTGTATGCACCTCTTTTATAACATGCTGCCCCCCCAAACTTTGTATTTTATAGGCAATCATGAAACTGATATGGGTACAGCTCAATTTTATTTTTAGTACCTTCTAAACACTTGATATGTCATTAGCAGTGAATTGGAAGGTGATTCTTACAAGCTGTATTAATTCCAGCATTAAAATATAAACATTTCAGAATCCTTGGATTTGGTCAACTCTGGTTTGTTAGAGCACTAAAAAAGTCAAGATAAATTAATATTTGTTGATCTTTTGCCCTGTTGGAGCATTGAAATAGTGCTTTTAAATAAGTATTTCATTTAGCTTTCAAAGCTTAAATTATAAATTAGATACCTTTATATAGGAAAGGAATAACACTTACTAGAAAAAATATGCTTTTTGTTGTTTATTAACAGCATTGCCATGGTCAATACCTACCAGTGCCATCAACAGTTCAGAACACACTTTAGAAAAACAAAGCTATTAGGACTTGACTCCCAATAAAGGGTTTTAAGAAGGTAGAACTTTTATTTATTCCTGACATGTTAGCCTAGCCAATATTTTTGTCTGTTTCACTTAACCTTCAGAGTTAATATGTTATTTAGTTTTATAAAATATTAATTTATTCAGTAGATATTTTTGAGTGCTTATTATTTGCGCATTACTACACTAGAAGCTAGAAATATACCTATGAACTGGGCATTTAGCAAATAACTGCCAGCAAGATCGTGTTACAAAAATGAAGATAATGAGTACTTCAACAGTATTTATTGGGTTGTCACTATTATATATAGAACATTCGAATCATATTTTTAAAAGGGAAATACTTGCATTAATGTTTTCCAAAGTGCAAGTAAAAGAAAAAAAAACATATATATATATATATTCAATATTTCAGGAATTTTTTTTTGTTTTGTTTTGTTTTGGTTTGTGAGACAGAGTCTTGCCCTGTTGCTCAGGCAGGAGTGCAGTGATGTGATCTCGGCTCACTGCAACCTCTGCCTCCTGGGTTCAAGCAGTTCTCCCACCTCAGTCTCCTGAGTAGCTGGGATTACAGGCGTGCACCACCACACCTGGCTAATTTTTGTATTTTCAGTAGAGACAGGATTTTGCCATGTTGGCCAGGCTGGTCTCGAACTCCTGACCTCAAGTGATCCACCTGCGTCGGCCTCCCAAAGTGCTAGAATTATAGGTGTGAGCTACTGTGCCCAGCCTCAGGGAGTTTTTAAAAAAATTTTTTTAGTTATAATTTTATTTTAAGATGAAGTCTTGCTCTGTTGCCTAGGCTGAAGTGTAGTGGCGCATTCTCGGCTCACTGCAGCCTCTGCCTCCTGGGTTCAAGAGAACCTCGTGCCTCCCAAGTAGCTGGGATTACAGGCGCCTGCCACCATGCCCAGCTAAGTTTTTTTTTTTTTTTTTGTATTTTTGGTGGAGACAGGTTTTCACCATGTTGGCCATGCTGCTCTTGAACTCCTGACCTCAGGTGATCTGCCCACCTCGGCCTCCCAAAGTGCTGAGTTTACAGATGGTGAGCCACAGCTCCTGGCCACCGCCTCAGGAATTTTGAACAATGGGCACGTATTAGGGTTATAATGTTATCCAGGATATACAATAACCAGAGTTTGACTATATTGAGATATATGTATCAAGTACTGTACTTTCTAAGGTATCACATCATAATACTTACTGTCTGCACAGCAGCTCAGAAGTCTTTTTTTAACTTTAATTTAGTCAGTCCAGAAGTAATGTTTCCATAACACAGATCCAGACTAGAACTAACTGAATTGACTGAGTAAATAAAGATACGATAGGCAGTTGCTGAGTTGCTCTTCTCACTATTAATTGCCTCAACACTATGGAGTTCCTTTGAGTATCTGAGGGTGGCTGTTCTGGCTGAGCTTTGTTTCTGACCTCAGCACTGACCTTTCTGATTCCATCAGAAGTCTTATACCTTCATTTGTTGGTATCATCACCTGTAAATATTGGTATCCTCATCGTTCTCTCAGGCAAACTTAGACTACGAAACTTAAAAATGTAAGATATCCCTGCCACTAACAGCACCAATTATTGTGAGGTCTTCCAGCAGCAAACATAGTTGATCTCAAAAATAATTTTGAGTCATACTGACCTTTTTTTGCAGATAGACCATCATAACTCAAAGTGGTATTTTCTAGGAAATGAAATGTTTACAGTAGAGGAGCATTTTCCTATGCACTAATATAGAATGATGTGACATTCCTCCCTGCCCCCCCCCCAAAAAAAAATTGAGGGAGGTGATTCTAGAGTCAATTAATTTCAATAAGTTAGGGAATTTCTATACACTGTTTCCCTGTTGGAGAGGTACAATGCATGCCAGTGTATTAACAGTCTCTAACAAGTACTGCTATAAAGAAATCTGTTAACATTTTTTAACAGGCTGGGTGTGATGCCTCATGTCTGTAATCCCAACACTTTGGGAGCTGAGACAGGAGAATTGCTTGAGCGCAGGAATTGGAGACCAGACTGGGCAACACAGTGGGACCCTGTCTCTATGACGATTTTTTAAAACAAATAGCCAGGTGTGGTGGTGTGCACCTGTAGTCCCAGCTACTCGGGAGGCTGAGGCAGGAGGATCTCTGGAGCCCAGGAGGTGGAGGCTGCAATGAGCTGTGGTTGTGCCACTGCATTCCAGCCTGGGTGAAAAAATGAGACCTTATCTCACAAAATAAATAAGTCAATAAAAATTTAAAAAGATCTATTTTTTAACGTAGCCGTCCAATCTTATTTGACCCCAGTTGTTTCTTAGTATATCACCTAACAATAATCCCAAGGTTGACTGTTCTGCCTATATTCAGGTTATCTTCTGCCATGATCCAACTATTGGTGGCTGACAATTCAGAGACAGATCTTAACAGTCACAGGCAATTAGAAACAGTCTTTATTGACATGTTCTATAAGAGCTCTAACAAAAGCACTTTGTGAGCCTTTTACGGAATATTTACCTTGTTTTGAATAAGCTATTCATGTTATTTCCTTAGCAAAGCATGAGTTCATGACTTAAGCAACCTGTATTCCTCCTTATAAGTGCTTCTGTTCCTCAGATTAGAACTAGGACTGGTTGGCTGCTAAGGAATGAGTAGAAACAGGGGAGCTTCTCTTGACTGGGCTGTGGCCTAGATTGCTGTTTCCCCAGGATGCGGTGGCCTGGGTGACTAGTGTGCCTGGTGACGCATTGCTCCATGTTGCCTGTGGCTTGTGCTTGCCCGTGACGGAACTTGTGAATGGCTTGTGCTACCAGTTGGTTGTGAAGTGCCTTGATGTGCAGCTCTCCTTACAAGTGATACGTGTATTTGCTTTCCACAGTGATGGAGAAGGGAGGAAAAGGACCTCGTCTACCTGCAGCAATGAGTCCCTAAGTGTGGGAGGAACCTCTGTCACTCCTCGCCGGATCTCCTGGCGGCAGCGCATTTTCCTCAGGGTTGCTTCTCCCATGAACAAATCACCCTCAGCAATGCAGCAGCAAGGTCTGTGTGGTGCTCCGCAAGGAATTCATCCCTATGAGTGTCAGAAATTAGCTAATGGAATACAAATGCTGTGTATAAAGAGATTGAAGTGATGACCGTGTAGAAATTACTTTCTGTATGTGACACAATGGTTTCTCTTTCAGGTACCATTAGAAAACATTAGACAGTCAATACCTGATTGTTGAATGAATGAATGAATGAGTGAGAGAGTTTCCAAAAACCTGTACTTGGGCCTACTCCACAAGGTAGAGGGAACTGTGATAGTGCTAGGAAAGAAGTTGTATGTCCTTTTTCTTTCTTTTCTTTTCTTTTTTTGCCCCAGAAGATCAGGCCTTGCTCTGTTGCCCAGGCTAGGGTTGCAGCAGTGTAATCATAGCTCACTGTAGCCTTGAACTCCTGGGCCCAAGCAATCATCTTGCCTCAGCTTCCAAAGATCTTTTTATTAGAAAAGCAACATAGCCTTTTATAAGAGCCACACATAAAACAAACTGATGTAGAAATATTGAGCAATAAAGGAATGTATACAATACACTAGGCAAATACTAAGCAAAAGAGAGCACAGGCAGCTCTTTTTGATTAATTGACTTATTAAATTAAAGCCAAAGCATCCAAAGAGGCAAAGCACATGTAACAGTAAACAAAAGGATAGAACAATCACGAGAACATACATAATGATGTAATTTTGAGAGCTAGAAAATAACACCTAAAAGAATTCTGGAGTGAAATCACTAAATTAATAGCTCCCGTGGGAGATTTTAACATATTCATCTTTAGAAATTAAACATAAATAGTATTTGAGTAACACAAATAAATAAGCTTGACCTAATATTTATACAGAACTTTGCCTCCTATAGAGAAAACTCACTAATTTTTAGCACACTTGGAACATTCATAAAATGTAATTATGTACCTGTCCACAAAGATTTTTAAGTAAATCATTTTGAAATTCAGATAACCATGATCGTTTATACAAATATTATCTGACCACAATGCCAAAAAAAGAAAGAAATCAAGGATTAGAAGACAAGTAGAATGACATGTGTTTGGGAATAGAAAACTACTCTTGGAAGCTAGTAGGAAGAAAATTCGATGATTAGAGTCTTACCTATTAAAATGGATCTAGGGAGCCGTTAAAAGCCATGAATGTGTTTACATAAAATCAAGAAGGCCAAAAATTAGTTATACTGAGTGTTCAACTCAAAAAGCTAGTTTGAGCCAGGTTTTAAAATTTTAAAACAACAACAGGAAAACATATGGAAGTAAATAATAAGAGTAAAGGCAGAGGTCAATGAATAAAAACAAAAATAGAAGGAAACAACTGGTATTAATAAAGATGAAGTTAACTCTGCCTGAGATGGTCAGAAAAAGCTTCACAGAACAATGACATATTTATTTAAACTCGTTGCTGGAAGAACCGTGCTTTAGAAAGAAGGAATGACGAAGCTCTGGAGTCATTTGAGTGAACTTTTCAGATCAGAGGATCATGAGAAATTCAGCATGATGGATGCAAAGAATGGGAGATTGATATATGATACTAGAAATCTGAGTGGAGACCAGAATCTGAAGGGACTTAAGTGTTAGTCCCAATTTGTTCTTGGGATATAAGCAACCATTGAAATGTTTTAAGAGATGTGATTATGGTTGTTAATAGGAAAATCATTGGCAGTAGGAAGGGAGAGAATGAGTCACCTGTTAAGGGAGTGTTGCACGTGGAATACTGCACAGCCATGAAAAAGAATGAAATCATGTCCTTTGGAGCAACATGGATGTAGCTGGAGGCCATTATCCTAAGAATTAACACAGGAGTAGAAAACCAAATACTGCATGTTCTCACTTATAAGTGGGAGTTAAACACTGAGTACACATAGAAACAAAGAAGGGAACATTAGACACTGGGACCCCCTTGAGGTTGGAGGGTGGGAGGATCTGAGTGGTGAAGTCATTTGTACATCGTACCCCAGAGTCACCTAATTTACCCATGTAGCAAACCTGCACATGGACCCCTTGAACCTAAAATAAAAGTTGAAAAAGAAAAAGGTGTTGCAGGAGGAGTGAGCAGACGGAGTACTGTGCTCAGCCAGGAGAGACCCAGCATTGCTCACTGGCTCTGCTTCTGATGGATTCTGATGATCGATGTAGACCTTTGGAGATCACTGATCCCTAGCCACTTAATTTTCTTGTTCCTCACAGCCAGAGAATATACGTAAGTAAATTGCAGAAGTGTTGGACTCAGGAGAGGCCAGTTAGTTTTGGGGCACCTATCTTACAGAGCTCTCTGGGTAGAAAGAAGAAGTGGTGAAATGACCTATGCTTTTGTTTCATCATGACAGGGAAATCTAGAAGGGGAATTCAGTCTAGTGAATTCGCTTAAATATTAGCTCCAGAAACTAAGTTACGGGGAAAGCGGCTTTGTGACATTTTGAAGTGTAGAAGATCAGATGAGAATGTGAATTCTCCAGAAACTTGTGTAGTCTGGGTTACTGCTAAGGAATGCCTCTCACTGTGTTCTTCTCGGCAGATGGATTGGACAGGAACGAGCTGCTGCCACTGTCCCCTCTCTCTCCAACCATGGAGGAGGAACCGCTGGTTATATTCCTGTCTGGGGAGGATGACCCAGAAAAGATTGAAGAAAGAAAGAAATCAAAAGAACTGAGGAGCTTGTGGAGAAAAGCTATACACCAACAAATCTTGTTGCTTCGAATGGAAAAAGAAAACCAGAAACTTGAAGGTTAGCCATTCTAACAGACTAAATGCTATGATGCTATGATTGAAGGGTGCAGGTTAAACCTACCTTTCTCTCCCCATACATGCCATCTGCACTCAGTTTTGGACCGTATGCACACTTTAAGAAGAATATCTGCTGATTATAATTGTTGATTTCCGTTTTGTGAGGTGGTTATAACATGGGAAAGGTCAGCTTAAGATATTTGTGGTTTTGTTTTAAATGGGTTTGTATTTTAAATAGATTTAAGACATAAGAAACCCTTAGAGTATATTTAGGTAAAATAGAATGTAGATAATATGGAATCAATGTATTTGATGTGTCTGAAAGTTTATTATCTTAGTGTCACTTCTAAAAAATCCTTAAATACGAGAAAGCAAATTTTTTCTTTGAATGTGATTTTCAAGTTTCAGGTTAATTACATTCATAATGGGAGAAATATGCCTACTTCAAATAAATTCTACTTACATTGTATTCAATTTAACTATTTAATTGTAATTATCTGTTATCAAGCCAAATCTGTTCCTATTTTTTGTTAATGCTTTGTAAATTTTCTATTTAACAAAATTATATTCAAGTTATTATATTTATAATCAAATAATTTATAACAGATTTTGTACTGTTTGTGGTGGTTTATTGCTAAGTTTATGATTACCAAATGCTTTGGAATGTGTTTTTCAGCCTTTGAAAGAATGATGTAATTTACTCCAGTACTGATAGAACCGCATATAAGGAGATGCTAAGAAATCCAAAAATGTATACATTTCATTCTTTTGGGAAAATCACTTAACCTGAAGGGGCTTCATTTTTACACTTGTAAAATGAAACGTTTAACCTAAGTGGTCCGTTTGACCTTTAAGATTATTGGCATAAGTATAATTTAGATATTTCTCTCACTTGCTTTTATTTTGTTGTCTTTCCTAAAGCTTTTTTAGTGCAGGTATTCCACATTGCTGAGTTTATAATTTACCTTAAAATTCCTGTTACTACACCTATGATTCAATTCAATTTTTTATTTTAACAATATGTAGTTTGCAAGAGCACATTTTTAAAAATTGCTGTTGGCGGAGTGAAAAGTACATAGGATTTTAAATATCCTTTGGAAATATATCCTCTTTTCTTTAAAATTAAAAACGCTATGAATTGTCATTAGCATAGTTTTAAGAGTTCAGTGCGATAAATGGTCTGCTCACTTGAGGTTTCACAGGTTTCAAAAGAAATTGAATTCTTAATTGTAAGCAAGTGGTTATATCTTGAACTAACTCAGGAAAATAGGTTGAAGAAAAGATGGTCATCATTCCCTCAAAAAATTTAATGCATGAAACTATATTTCACTTGGGAGTATGTACAAATAAAATCTGATATTAAATATCAAAGAATAGTTTCAGAATCATAGACTATTTGAAATAGAAATAGTCTTAGAGATTACTTAGCTAGATTCTTCATTCTACAGCAGAAGTAGTGACTGGCTCGGGGAAGGTAGGGAATTAACCTAAGGTCAAATAGTGACATGTTGGCAGAGCAAGTACCAAAACTCAGGTTTATTCATCATGGTTCTCGGGCTTTCCCCAGCACCCCACAGTATTTCTCAGCTATGTAAATATAAGGAAATGGAATGTTTTACATAAATGGCTGCATGTGTATTCTGAGGTCAGTTATATTCTCTAATTTTGCAGGGTGAGAAAGGAGGTGACATTTAGAATACATTCTCAGAAACCTTTATCGGTTCTCTGTTTCTCAGCCTACATAACAGAGATAAAAAATAGTTTAAACTATGAAAATTCTAACCAATGGATAATTATTTCTTGATAGTTCTTTAGTCTTTTCTAAACAGTTAAGGGTAGATATTAACTGTCCCAATTCACCATTTTATCCTCAGGGTGTGCTGCTGGTACATAAGCAGATTCTTATGATTATTTTAAATGAACAATAATCTAGAGAAGATTAGAGAAAAACCCTAAGGAAGTAAGTTTTGTCCATCGTGGAGAAAATAATTAGTAAAGTTATATATAGGAGTATATTTGTTTTTAGTCCTAATAAACCCACACCTTTAAAAAAATTATTTGGTTATCAGAGAACTATAAGGCAAATAGCCAAACAGCCAAGCTAAACCGTGTTAGAAAGCCATCTATGGTATCCGGAAGGAATAGTTTTGTACTGTGACTTATCTTTAGGTTATGTCTGGACTTTTAAGTAAGAATTTTTACTGCCTTGCTTGAATAAGTTTGTTATAAGATATTTTAAGTCTTTTGAAATGGTTTCAAACACACTAAGTAAAGAGTAACTTTCATTCTGCTGTTGTTTTTGTGCTGTCGAGGACTTGGGATGCATGACAAAGATTTGTGTTGCAGGAGGTAAGGTGGCCAAGCGCTGTGAGCATGCGTGAATACAGATTGCTCTGAGACGTTCCTGTCCACCGTGATCCTAATGAAGAGAAGAAGTATACTCTTGTGTCCGCTCTTCCTTCTCTTTTCAAATCAATTTTTCACGATAAAGACCAAATCAAGATACTGGTTGCTTTTATAGACATTTATTTTAACGAGCTCTGGGCATGTATGTTCGACCATCAAATTAGAGAGAATTATTTATTATTTAAAAAATAGAATTAGTGTTAACTTCAGTGAAAGGGATTTTCCTTTTTAAGTTTATTACAAATGAACACAAGAGGACTGGGCACAGTGGCTCACACCTGTTATCCCAGTTCTTTGGGAGGCTGAGGTAGGAGGATTGCTTGAGGCCAGATTTTAAGACCAGCCTGGGTGACATAGCGAGACCCCATCTTTACAAAAAAGTTTGCCAAATTAGCCAAGTGTAGTGGCGCATGCCTGTAGTCCCAGCTACCCAGGAGGCTGAGATGGGAGCTCAGGAGGTTGAGGCTACAGTGAGCTATGATTGCACCACGGCATTCCAGCTTGGGGTACTGAGGGAGACCCTGTCTCTAAAAAGCAAAAACAAAAACAAACGAAAGAGAAAATAACGAACACAGGAACACATAAGCTAGTTTTATTAGTTATTAAGGGCAGTGTGGATAACTCTGGAAACAGTTATAAAAATGTATCATGTTATCATGGTGATATATTTTTCAAATCAAGATTAGCATGAGTCTTTGCTCATGTATGGCACATATAAAATATTAACACTTCAGTGGTATTTAAGATGATGTGAGCTATCATTTCCTGGGCTATCCATCACATTTGTCAAAAAAGTGGAAAATTATAGAGTGATCAACATGGTTTACTTTTTATGCTTAACAGAGTTACCATATGTAAGATACAGAGTAAAACCTCCTTGGGAAGTTATTCCTCATTTTTTTCTCACATGAAATGATTCAAAGCTTGAGACCCTTTCATGTATCCTCAATTTGTTTTAGATTTTCTTTTTAAGATATACTACCAGTTAATTCCTGAAAGTCATTTGGTATGGTTTTACAAATACAATCAAATGTTTACAATTTTACATTTTAAAAACACATTGGTCTTACATAAATTCTTTTTTCCTTAGCAAGCAGAGATGAACTCCAGTCCAGAAAAGTTAAATTAGACTATGAAGAAGTTGGTGCATGTCAGAAAGAGGTCTTAATAACTTGGGATAAGAAGTTGTTAAACTGCAGAGCTAAAATCAGATGTGATATGGAAGATATTCATACTCTTCTTAAAGAAGGTATTTGGGATAATCTCAATATTTTTTGTTTTTTTGTGTTTGATTTGTGGAGCTCAGATGTAATTTTGTCCTTGTGTTTTGCTTAGTAAAAAAAAAGAAGTAATTTGTTTCTTCTTGTAGTTTAGTGACTGTCTCTGAGGAGGTAGCACAAACCTATTTTCAGCTTGGTGGTGGTGTTTACCAAGAAAGAAGGGCATGCATTGATACAAATCTTTGATCACTGCCATAAAATTATTAATAATTCAGTCTTTCAAACTTGGCTCATTTTCATCATTTGGTCAGAAGTATTCATTTACATATATGTGTATATTTACATGAATGTGTATATATACTTGTATGTATTTATATAGAGAGAGACTTATATTCTGGCTAAGTAATCAACCACTTTTCTTTCATCCATTCATTTCTTCACTAATTTTGGAGAAGTTGCTTTTATTTAGCCATTATATTGCGTTTATTCTTTTATTGCTGCTATGCCATATAAGTTGCCTGATATTTAAGAATTTTAAATTTAAAAATAAAATGAATAAGTCAACTTTTAGTTGCAGTTTCTGTGACTCACATTAAATATGTTAAAATTAGAATCTCCATAGCCTACATAAACTGTGGATGTAAAATAAAAATTCCAAAATACCCAAAGAAATTCTACAATGAATGTTGTTTTAAAAGCCTATGCCAATGTGTGAGACTGTTGAACCGCAGTTAAGTTTAAATTAAGATAAGGGTTATTTTGAAAGCTGCTTCGTTGACAAACTTAATATAGTGTTCTTTATCCTTAAAGATATGGAAATCCTAAAGATTTTTATTGAATGCTTTATTTGGGAGACACAGTAATGGTTAACAGGATGTCTGTGAGATGTGGATTTTTTGAAATGATTTTCAAAGATATTTTAGGAGTGCTTATCTTCCCATGTCTTATTGGATACAGTTTAAACTTCTTGGCCCTGTGCCCAGGGCCTTTGTATTAGTCCATTTTTACTCTGCTGATAAAGACATACCCGATACTGAGTAATTTCTAAAGAAAAAGAGGTTTAATGGACTCACAGTTCCACGTGGCTGGGGAGGCCTCACAATCATGATGGAAGGTGAAAGGCATGTCTTACGTGGAGGCAGACAAGAGAGAAAATGAGAACCTAGTGAAAGGGGTTTCTCCTTAACGAACCATCAAATTTCATGAGACTTACTTACTACCACAAAAACAGTATGGGGGAAACTGCCCCATGATTCAATTATGTCCCACCGGGTCCTTCTCACTACACGTGGGAATTATGGGAGCTACAATTCAAGATGAGATTTGGGTGGGGACACAGCCAGACCATATTGTTCTTCTATAAGCTCTCCTTCCTCCTTTCTGATCTAATTTTTTATCTCTCCTTACCTTGTATTGTATGCTCTGGAGACACTGAACTGTTATACTTTGAGCACTGATATGTCCTTTGCTATTTCTTGCATGGAATGTTCCAGTCCTCCCTACTCTCCTTCTTCCTTACTTCTCTACATTCTCATTTCCCATCTCCCTTTCTTTCCACCCCATCCTCTTCTCAATCCTCTTTCCTCCGCCCTTTCCTCTGGTCCTCTCCCAGAGTGCCTGCTGCCTGCACTTTAAGCCCAGAGCATCCTATTATCCCTCAGGTCCCTCAAATATCATTTCCTCAGAGCATCACCCCTGACCCCCCAAAAAATCAATTCATTGTACTTTATCATTATTTTTCATGATTAATTATACTTAATCATAATTTATAGTTTAATAATTATGTATGTATTTGTTTAATGTTTTTCTTACCCCACCACTGCACACCTAGCACCTAAGAGAGTATCTTGCACTTGTCACTGAATGAATGAATGGATGAATGAATGAATGAATGAGATGATTTTCCTGAGAATGGATTTATTCATCACTCAATGATGAGGCGTCCTGACTGCCTTGCTTTATTCTCTGCTGCATACTGGATGCTCAATAAATGTATGTTTGACTGAAATGATGTCGCTTTTTGTACATTTATTATTGGATGGATAATAAAACTGCCCACTCATGTTATCAGTGATTCATTTAGTGGGCTGATAGTTACCTTCTAAAAATGACATTTTCTATGCTGTCATTCATTCCTTCAACAAATGCATAAGCAGCAAGGGATATTCTTGGATTTTATCATACAGAGATGAAAATATGCTTGCTATTCTCAAGGACCATTTAAGTAGGGAAAAGAGACAAAACTTCAGTGTAGAGCTAACTGCAATCTAATAAGGTAATGTTACAGTATGAGTCAAATAGTATGTGAAAAGGGACTGATTACATCTGGAGATGTTAGGGAGAGCTTCAACAGAAAAGGTGGCACTCAAGCTCATTCATGAAAGATGAATAGACATACAATGGGTAATCAAGTGAGGGAGCTTGGGATTCCCTAAAGGCAACAGTAGGTGCTAAAAGCTGGAGAAGCGAAAATGACCACAAGCGTCTAGTATACATCAGGGACTGGGAAGTAATGGTGCTTAGAAAGGTAGTTTGGAGCTATATTGTAGAGGCCTCATAAATCATGCCAACGAGCCTCGGTTTCACCTATCGGACAATAATACTTTCAGCTTGTACAAACTCTGGCATTCGTTCAGAAGAGATTACTGCCATTAAGCCTTTCCTTAACCAGCTAGAGCAAAGGAACCCATTGTAGATTCAATCTGTCCAAACTGAAAACTCCTAGTGAGTGAAATAAAGTTGCCTGCACTGTGCGGAGTTGAATTCTGTCCCTCCCAGTGCTTGCTTCATTTCCCTTGGCATAAAAAACATAGTCATAGTGTCCTCGAACTGCTTGGGATACATTTTGGTGTTGAAGCATAATAGAGTTAATGTTTTATTATATGTGCTAAGCATTTTCTTCTCAAAGCCCGAATGTTGTTCTGGAGCATGTCAGTTACACCTTCTTATTGTGTACTACTTTTATTATTATTATTTTTTTTAGACAGAGTCTCACTCTGTCTCCCAGGCTGGAGTGCAGTGGTGCGATCTCAGCTCACTGCAACCTCCGTCCCCCAGGTTCAAGCCATTCTCCTACCTCAGCCTCGCGAGTAGCTGGGATTACAGGTGCACGCCACCACACTCGCTAATTTTTGTATTTTTAGTAGAGGCAGGGTTTCGCTATGTTGGCCAGGCCAGTAACGAACTCCTTGCCTGCCTGGGCCTCCCAAAGTATTGGGATTACAGGTGCGAGCCACCATGC
>NW_012100987.1:1034632-1037422 GCF_000951045.1 Mandrillus leucophaeus
CTGGAGAAGCGAAAATGACCACAAGCGTCTAGTATACATCAGGGACTGGGAAGTAATGGTGCTTAGAAAGGTAGTTTGGAGCTATATTGTAGAGGCCTCATAAATCATGCCAACGAGCCTCGGTTTCACCTATCGGACAATAATACTTTCAGCTTGTACAAACTCTGGCATTCGTTCAGAAGAGATTACTGCCATTAAGCCTTTCCTTAACCAGCTAGAGCAAAGGAACCCATTGTAGATTCAATCTGTCCAAACTGAAAACTCCTAGTGAGTGAAATAAAGTTGCCTGCACTGTGCGGAGTTGAATTCTGTCCCTCCCAGTGCTTGCTTCATTTCCCTTGGCATAAAAAACATAGTCATAGTGTCCTCGAACTGCTTGGGATACATTTTGGTGTTGAAGCATAATAGAGTTAATGTTTTATTATATGTGCTAAGCATTTTCTTCTCAAAGCCCGAATGTTGTTCTGGAGCATGTCAGTTACACCTTCTTATTGCGTACTACTTTTATTATTATTATTTTTTTTAGACAGAGTCTCACTCTGTCTCCCAGGCTGGAGTGCAGTGGTGCGATCTCAGCTCACTGCAACCTCCGTCCCCCAGGTTCAAGCCATTCTCCTACCTCAGCCTCGCGAGTAGCTGGGATTACAGGTGCACGCCACCACACTCGCTAATTTTTGTATTTTTAGTAGAGGCAGGGTTTCGCTATGTTGGCCAGGCCAGTAACGAACTCCTTGCCTGCCTGGGCCTCCCAAAGTATTGGGATTACAGGTGCGAGCCACCATGCCTGGCCTATTCTTTCATTTTTAATGCCCATATAAGAATACTATTTGATTCTCTATTATAAAGTTACTTGTTGATGACAAATATTTAGAGTTGTAAATTAGGATTAGCATTTGTTGCTATCCTCAAGCCAAATAAAGAGTGAAAATAGGCAGCAATACACTTTGGGATACACTGTAGGATACTTTTTGGGAATACATGCCTCTGAAACCAGACTTTTGGAGTTCTAATTCTAAACTGCCACTTCCTAGCCATGTGAACTTGGGGCAATTCATCTCTGCCTCAGCTTTCTGTCTATAAAGTGGGCCTAATAGTAATTGCCTACCTTACAGTTGAGTTGTTTTCTGAGTGCATGTGCTCTGTAGCTAGGCACCCTCAATAAATGTTTGATTAATGCCTAGTCAGCGATGGGTGATGTTGTTGTTAATGTCATTATTGTAAGTGTTGTGTGAGGGTTTTCTTTTGCAAGACATCAGGAGCTATAGGATTAAGCTTGTCAAAATACGCTCCTGTCAATCGTATTGCGTGGTCTTAGGGTGGCGTGCAGTACACACAGCTGCCTGTTTACCAGAATTACATAGTGAAGCAACTGGGACAACTGGGATCTCACAACTTCATTCCAGAGCTCAAGGCCTTAGTTATTTATCTCCTTGATTGTAGGAGTTCCCAAAAGTCGACGAGGAGAAATTTGGCAGTTCCTGGCTTTACAGTACCGCCTCAGACACAGATTGCCTAATAAACAACAGCCTCCTGACGTATCCTATAAGGAACTTTTGAAGCAGCTCACTGCTCAGCAGCATGCGATTCTCGTGGATTTAGGTATGTTTGGCATGCGGATTATAATTTACAAAAGTAAACAGCTGATCCTTCTGTTGAGTTGTTTTGGTTTTTGTTTGTTCTTGGGGCTGATAAGGAGCACCTGTTGGCATATGCAGAGCCATTGGCTTTGTCCTTTTCTGAGGGCAAGTTGGTCATATTCCTGATTGATGATCCAATAAACGTCTGCGTATTAAATGAAGTTTTTACCCGAAAACTTTGCCTCTGCAAAGGGAGCCATCTTATATTTAAATTATTATAAAGGTCATATTATGGGGTGCTCTCAGTTACTGCATTTTGAACAACTGACTTTTTAGGGCAGATAGTTGTATTTTAATCAGTGCTGGTTTTGAAACGGCTTAGAATAGGTTAAAAATTTAACAAAGGTTTACTAGGTATTCCTGGACACATTGCTGAAAACAATCCTTTATATATCACTTTTAAAAGCAACATGATAAATGGTTATGTTGGTGGAAATGATGACTATACACCTATAGGGTGAGTGAAACATTAGTTGCGCTAATAGGGTAGGAGTAGGTACTCATGGCCTGGGGGAGAATTTCCAGTGACAAAATCATAAGGCAGTCTTTTTTATTTATTTATTTATTTTGAAATGGAGTCTCCCTCTGTCGACCAGGCTGGAGTGCTGTGGCTCTATCTCTGCTCACTGCAAGCTCCGCCTCCCAGGTTCATGCCATTCTCTTACCTCAGCCTCCTGAGTAGTTGGGGCTACAGGTGTCCGCAACCATACCTGGCTAATTTTTGTATTTTTAGTAGAGACGGGGTTTCACCATGTTAGCCAGGATGGTCTCAATTTCCTGACCTCGTGATCCGCCCTCCTCAGCCTCCCAAAGTGCTGGGATTACAGGCGTGAGTCACCGCGCCCGGCCAGTAGTCTTGTTAAATGCTGATTTTCAAATAACTTGTGGAAATAAAAATGCTTTGATTTTTAAAAATTATATTGTGTCTAATTTTTCTCTAATATACTTTATTATTTAAAAATATCTACATTATTAGATTAAATATTATACATTGGCATTTGACCACTTTTTTTGTACTCCTAAAAGTTGATATATGTCAGGTGGCCAGATATGTTATTTGGGCCCATTTGGGAAAATACAAGATTACCTTATGTTTGGTGTCATCTTATATTAGGGCATATGAAAAATCACTAACCAAACCCTAGTTTTTAAC
>NW_012100987.1:1038347-1039428 GCF_000951045.1 Mandrillus leucophaeus
TATTTTTAGATATTGAAAAAGGAAAGTGGTTTGCATGGCTCATGGAGGTATTTTAAGAGCAAAGAGTAAAATATAGTTGAAAAAGAAGTTTTCTTCTGAATGATAGTCTGAATGTAAAGCCAAACAAACCCAAAAAGTCCCTCCAGTGTCATATTATAAGAAAAGCAGAAATAAATCTGTTTATAGACTATGAAGATTTTCTTTTAAATAATATAGTATCTCTTATAGACTTCTGGTTTCATTTAGAAGGTAATCGTTATATGAATTAGAATTTGCCTTGCTTTATATAGTCAGAATAAATTTTATATTCCATTTTCCTGGTATCTCTCCTGGGTATGTCATCAGTTTGTGGATTTTTTTTTTTTTTTTTTTTTTTTTTTTTTTTTGCTAAAAAGAAGTACTGGTTAGCATAAAATGTTTCCTCCCATATCATACATGTGAAGATGGTATGGTAGCCTCGCAGGACTTGGGATGAAAGAGAGAGAGACTCTTAGTTACATGGTGACTCCAAGCAACTCTCACTGGTTTGGGAAAGAGTGTTTGTTTATTCTTGGAGGTCACTGAATTGCAATTTCACTGTGGTCTCCAAGGCATGAGGACATTTCAAAAAATATTTTTCTTCTTTTCGTCTGCAGGAAGGACGTTTCCTACTCACCCTTACTTTTCAGTACAGCTTGGGCCAGGGCAACTGTCACTGTTTAACCTCCTGAAAGCCTATTCTTTGCTGGACAAAGAAGTGGGATACTGTCAGGGAATCAGCTTTGTGGCTGGAGTCCTGCTTCTGCACATGAGTGAAGAGCAAGCCTTTGAAATGCTGAAATTCCTCATGTATGACCTTGGCTTCCGCAAGCAGTACAGACCTGACATGATGTCGCTGCAGGTGAGGCACTTGTGCTTCCCAAGGAAGGTATTAGACTATTACCAGAAATCCTGGCCCTCTTCTCAATTACTACAGTTCAGATTTAAAGAAATGGAGAGCCATTGTCTTAGAACTTGGATGAACACTGGGGCATGTTTTAGTTCACTTAGTGTGGGATTTGCTATTTAGGTAAACTTCTAAGTGTATGAGACCCATAGGCAG
>NW_012100987.1:1040258-1055092 GCF_000951045.1 Mandrillus leucophaeus
ACTGCCACTGCTGTCTGTAGCCTACCTCAGACTCCTTGTTTACACATTTCTTTCCTAGTTTATCACTTCTCTAAGTGGATTGGTTGCTAATAAGCAGTTTAAATTTTGTCTATAGATACTTATCTCAAACAAGCACTGCCTGGCAATTTAAAGCTTTCAGTGGTTAAAAATATAAAAGAAGACTTTAAAGAGGATTCTCAGGTTTTTCCTCCCTTGAAGTGAGGTATACATGACTCCCAGTTCATCGTAATACTATGCTTTAGATAAGAAGTAGTACTTTAAAGATGCTTTTAAAATATACTGTTTTTCCTGATTCCCGGAGATGAGATTTTGCCTTTAATAGCTCAGTTGCCAATCTATGACAAAAGAATTGTGTTTTTACTCTGAGCATTATAGTAAATGATATTTTTTGAGAGTGAATGGAGATGAAGTATTCCATTTTTCTTCCTTTCCCAAGGTAAAATTTTGGCTGTGGATATAGGGCTTTGCTATCACCATTAGGTTTTCTGGTGTGAGTTCATATGATTTGATTCCTCACTGATGACTATTCATAGGTTTAACAAATCAAATAACAACTGTGGAAAGTTTTATTTTTTATTCCTAAACAGTTTACCTGTATCTTTTTATCTTTTTTTTTTTTTTTTTGAGATGAACTCTTACTCTGTCACCCAGGCTGGAGTGCAATGGCGCAATCTCGGCTCACTGCAATCTCCGCCTCCCGGGTTCAAGCGATTCTCCTGCCTCAGCCTCCCGAGTAGCTGGGATTACAGGCATGTGCCACCACACCCTGCTAACTTTTTGGTATTTTTAGTAGAGATGGAGTTTCACCGTGTTAGGCAAGCTGGTCTCAAATTTCTGGACCTCAAGTGGTCCACTCGCCTTGGCCTCCCAAAGTGCTGGGATTACAGGCGTGAGCCACCGTGCCTGACCACCTGTATCTTCACATCAGCTAGGAATCAGATGCTCTTGTAAGGAATTCAATAATTCTGATTTTCAGAAACAACAGTTTGGTAGCTATTATTAGAATTTCAAAGATACAGGGAAGTACCTGTGAGTAGTGTTTGATCTGGATCCACAGATAAAAAGATATAGCTATCAGTTTAAAAATACAATGATATTTCAATTTACAAATTCTTCATCAATTTCACATTACAAAAATTCATGTAAATTGGATTTATACATTCATTTAATATGCCCTATAAGTACCAAGAAATATTTTATGTCTATAATTTTGAAAATGCAGACATTTAAAAATCTTTGGTGACAGCATTGCTGTAGGTCACAGTATTGGGGACCTTATTCTGGGAGAATAGAGCCTTTTGCATTTGAAAGTGGAATATCACACTTTCTCACTTTCTAGAGCAGGAGGTACTGTTTTGGGTCTAGCCAATAGGACGTTTAGAAGTGTGCTTGAATGCCTCTTGCAGTGGGTTTGAACTCACTCCACAGGATTTCTGATTTCTTGCTTCTCTCTTGGTGACTTGGGTGCTCCAGGCTTCAGTTACCTTATCTGTAAAATGTGGGGGTTGAGGTCTTTTTCAACTTTAAATACCTGTATCTCATCACGTTAGTTTCTGCTGCTTTCTGTGTTAAGCATAAAGGCATCATATCTTTTCCTCTGAAGTTTTTGGTCTCCACTTTTTTTCATCTTCTCTCTCCTAGCCTTATCTCTCTCTCTGCATCTTTCCTTCTCCAGTTCACCTCTTTAATCTGAAGGTTTGCCTTGGTATCTGTAAGGTGGAACTGAAGAATTATTTGTTCTTAGTAAATAGAATTTTGTCATTAAAGCTTTCTTTGAAGGAAGCCTGAATCATGTTCTTATTTGCCCACATATCCCTTGATGGAAGAAACTCTCTTGACCCCCAGTTGAGAATGTACAATGGGGTAGGTGGGAAATAAGATTCTCTTAAAAAAATTAAATGTTGAAGTATTGCTTCTTTTTATAATCACAAGTGAATGAGAACAGTGAGCTTTTGATGATGTGCTTTCTTTTTATGCTGCTAATTAGACTTTTTTGATTTTTGTGCGTACCAAAATACTAATTCTTTTGTTGATAGGTGCTCAAAATTTCTGGTTTCTATGATGCAAATGGTCTAAAGGAAATGTATGTTTTTTTTTTTCAACATGACTTTTTGAGATAATCTCATTTAAAAAAAGACTTTCTGTTTGACTCCAGCTAAGCTTCTTATTTTATAGCTATGACTGCCTCTGGCTCTTTAATTCCCTTTTATTTACAGTTTGTATGGAAACTGAGTTTCCAAAGATATTTGTTGTAGAGAAGGATGGAACAATTTTTTGTATTTATGCATAGTTTTTGATTTTTTTCCAAAGGAGTCCGTTGATTTTTAGTTCTGTACTCTAGAAATAATTGTTGAATTCACAACATAATTGGTTATTTTTATGCATTGTCATAGAGCTATTTAAGAGTGATGTTTTAATAATTTCTTTTAGTGAAAGAAGTTCTACTAGATTTAATAAAACATTTTATACATTTTTACCCCAAAATATCAAGCCAATATAACTGATCAGGGAACCACCACTTATCTGTTAACTGTGTGGATAAAAGTTTAAATTAAAACACAATTCCCGAATTTCTTTGTTACTTACTCCTGCTTTTATCTGTAGTATCACAGATATGAGTTTAAAAGTTTCTGTGTGCTGTTTTTATGATGTTTTCCGAAATACCAGTAACCAACTCAGTAGCCAAATGAAATAATTTTTTCTTTTAGTTCTAGAAACATTCAGAAACAACTGCACTTTTTGCCTTAATCCCGTTTGTCATGAAAAATATGCTGCTGGAATAACTTCAATATTAGAAATAAATCTCAAGCTTCTGGCCCTGTAACATTCTAAGCTTTAATTCTATCCTAGCAGTGCAGATTGTCTGCAGAGCCAGAACTCTCTCATAAATCACATGCTGGTCACAGTAAATAGAAGTAAGCTTCTGCTCTGAACATGGTAGATTCTTTAGAACGGAGGCTTTTCTGGAATTAGTCTGAAATTAGGAGGGATCTTCTATGAGGTTCGTGAGCCAGGACAGTTCTCATTAAATTCCAAAAGCAATACCTCCCTACAGAAGAAAAAATTCCATTTCTATATATATATGTGGTACTCAAACACACATGACAGAGAAACTTGCTCTTCTTAGATAGACTTTCAGTAACTTGCTTTATGGCTTCAGTTAAGTGAACTTGGATTTTAGTATCAACTTTAAAATCACAAAAATGAAGTAATACTGCTTATACTTATATATGTGAATTTGTTGTTAAATATTAGAATAAAATTAAAATCAGCGTATTTGATGCACATGCAGATACATGCATAATATTTTATTTTTTCTTCTCCAAATTAACTTTAGATTCAAATGTACCAGCTGTCCAGGCTCCTTCATGACTATCACAGAGATCTCTACAATCACCTTGAAGAAAATGAAATCAGCCCCAGTCTTTACGCTGCCCCCTGGTTCCTCACATTGTTTGCCTCTCAATTTTCATTAGGATTTGTAGCCAGAGTTTTTGGTAAGACATGCCTGTAATTAAATGAAACAGTATTATTTATTCCAAGGACTATACTTCTACTTCTAGCCATATAATGCCCCTATTGTTTTATCATGTGTTACACAGAATAGCAAATTGCTAATGGAATTTAATAAATGTGCCTGGCTCTATTCTGACAGTAACTTAAAACCATATTTGTCTTACATAAAATTGAAATTAAAAAGGAAAGAGGAATTGGGCTTCTGTATTTGAGTAAGCTGTAATGGAGCTCTTATTTTCATTTGTACCTAAAAATCAGAGCGTATACTCCTAAAATCTGGACTAGGGACAGACTCTGTATAATTTTCCAGATTTTCATATACATCTTTCTACCCCCCATTGTCTTCTTCATCTTGCATTCAGAACACAGAGAAACATGTTCTTAACTTGTATCAATGTTGTTTCTAATGGCATTTCTTAATCTGACTTTTTGTTGTTAACAGAATAACTTTACTTCCTGTTTCATTGCTCATGTGACTCTTCTTTCACACCAATGCAGTTATGGTGGGACAGTCTGTAAGACTAATGGCTCAGGGAAAACACTAAGTACAGTCAGTAGAGCCCAGGACAAGTTACTGAGTAACTGCCTTGCTCTAATCACAGTGTTTGCCATTGGGAATAAAAAGAGAGTATAATATGGTTTATGTCCCCTTTGGAGGCCCTTATATCTATTCACAAGTCTTTATACTTGTCTAAGTCTGTTATTTGAAAAGCAAAAATTAAAACAACAACAACCACCAACTCTTCATCAGAGGTTTGTTCTAATGATGTGTAGGACCTCAGTTACCTTAAAAAGGATTCCCTTAATTTTTATGTTCTGATCATCTATTTAGCAGACATGGGCAAAGCAGTCAGTATTCACTCACAGCTGCACTTCTGTTAAATTGGAGCTGTTTGTCAAATTGTACTGGCGCAGTTGTAGGTCATTGTCAGTGTTTGAGAAAATGAAAGAGCATGTGGTGAAGATATTAGGGAATATTACAAATAGTAAGGAAATATGTTGTTTGGAGAAATTTGTTTTGAGGATATATGTGTAATATGTATATGTACCAGATTACATATGATATATTTCTTATTGAGGACTGTGGTGGTTTAAAAGTTAAACACTGCATTAGTGTTACTACAATTTATAAAATGCAACAAAAGAGTAAAGTTAAAATGTGCTGAATCAAATGTTCATCAGATTTCTCTTGTTTATTGAATATACACTATTGCTTTTCTACAGTGACATTTTCTCTGGAGCTTGGGTTCCTATTAATCCTTTTGTTTATATATGTTTTTCTTCCCAGAGAATAATCTATCATATCAAAATGATGTTTCAGGGCACCTCTCTTTGACTTACCTTTGGAAGCTTGATGTCAAGAGTTCAAGAAACAAATGTCATCAGTATCAGTTTTTTGTTATGAGAATACAAATGATGCTGTTGGCTATACAACAGCTGTTCAACTCTCTTCTTTGAATTTATAAAAGAATAGAGCTGGCAGGAAATAGATACATGAGCAAGAAGAACTATGTTTGAAATAATGATTCTATGGTTCCATCTTCATTAAAGACTCTCTGTTGTATATTATTCATTAAAGAATGACATAGATTGAGAGAAACTTTCATACAAAAGTACTAAGTACTTGATACTTTTCTTTCTTTCTTTTTTTATTTTTCTGAGACTGAGTCTTGCTCTATTGCCCAGGCTGGAGTACAGGGCACAATATCAGTTCACTGCAACCTCTGCCTCCTGGGTCCAAGCGATTCTCCTGCCTCAGCCTCCCAAGTAGCTAAGACTACAGGCATGTGCCACCACACTCAGCTAATTGTTGTATTTTTCGTAGAGACGGGATTTCACCGTGTTGACCAGGCAGGTCTCGAACTGCTAGCCTCAAGCCATCCACCCGCCTCAGCCTTCCAAAGTGTTGGGATTACAGATGTGAGCCAACACGCCTGGCCTAGTACTCGATACTTTTCAAAATTATTGCCTGTTTGTATTTGTAGGGAAGCAGGGCTTAGAGTTAGGGTAGCTCTTATATTTCTCTCCGGATTGAGGTTGTATGTTTGCCATTTGTTTTCATTTTTCTTTTAAGGTGTTTGTTTTTTTTTTTTTTATATTTCCTGGTGTGGCATAGATTTAATTACATAGCTGGTTCATTTACTTTTTATTGTGGTAATGAGAGTTTGAATAGTACTCATTGGTTATGTTAATTTGTTTTTGTATTCCTGTTGTGAAGAAAAATCTATCAGTTGAATAACTGTCCTTGAGGTTTACCTAGTCTCCATTAAATTTGGCATTAAAAATTACAAATAGTTCATGGACAGAGATATACACTTTGTCCTTTTTTACCCTGGCTTTATCTGAGATTCTTAAGAGGAATATTAAAACATCTGCTTATCTGTTTAGTTATATTACTTTTTAAAAAAAGCTGGATGCTTTTGACCAGTTTTCTTTTGCAAAACATATAAAACAAGTAAATAAAAACCTTTAGCAGAAATAGCATGCTTTTTACAAGAGTGGATGCATAATTTTGATCATGAAAATTGTATCTCTTCTTTTAGATATTATTTTTCTTCAGGGAACTGAAGTTATATTTAAGGTTGCACTCAGCCTACTGAGCAGCCAAGAGACACTTATAATGGAATGTGAGAGCTTTGAAAATATTGTTGAGTTTCTTAAAAGCACGCTACCTGATATGAATACCTCTGAAATGGAAAAAATTATTACCCAGGTATGATTTAAATGCTAATAGTATTATAGAGCAGTTTTCTCTACTGAATATATATTAAATGGTTTAGCATACAAATGTAGCTTTGCTTGACAGGTATTTTCATCACATACATTTTATTTAGAAAGGGAACTGTTGTGAAATTTCTACATTGTGACATTGTCTATCTGGCTATGCACAGAAAATGTGGTTTAGTGCTACGTAATGAGTTTTACAGGAATCCTTTCAATTTAAACCAATGCTAAAACTGAAGATAGAACTGACAGAGTCAGGAAGGCCTGAGAGTAAAATCAGATCGTCTTGCCTTTGTTATCTTGTTAATTATTTTGTAAAATACATGAAGAGGACATGTGGCAAGAGTACAGGCTTTGGAATTAGAAGGTATTGGGTTTGCATCTACTTCTAGCTCTTTAATTGATTGTTTGGCTTGCACACATCAGCCTAATCGTCCAAACCCTAGTTGTCCAGAATGGTACAGTACTGGACAAGTTCTAGAATGGGATAATACTGATCTGAGAGGTTTTATGAAGCTTACATGAGGAGACTTGGTGTATCAGTCTTTGTCCTTCCAGGAAACATTCTCCCTCCAATGATTCAAATGAAGGAACTGTCTATAAAGGTGTGGGTAGGCCTAAGGGAATCCAACACAGATGTCCAGGTGCCCAGGAACTAGTAACATAGGGAAACTGTTCAAACCTCTGCTGCAGAGGGGCTAAGTGGAGGATGTAATAGTGTTACTAGGTCCAGGGAGAGCTGGAACTGTGGAGGAGGGTTCTGTGCTGGTTGTTGTGGTCTTGTTGAACTAGGCAGAGACAGATCAGGGAAGAAATACCCAACCCTTTTCTCCTGCCCCTCTTCATCTTGTGCTGGCATCTTCTGTTTGCCAAACTGAACCAGAAGCCAGCCAGAAAGTAAGTGTGGGGAATTGTCTGCCTGCCAGGGTACAATAGAATGGATGAGGGCAGAGAATGGATCTGAGAAGCAAATTGAGAGTAATCTGCAGACCGTACGTGTAGTCCTTGACTCTTCATAGGAACCAGGTGAGTGGTAGCTATATATTGCTGCTGTTCAGATGCAGTGGACAAGCTTAAGAGCAGATTGATAGATTTGACAGTTAAGCTTTATGAGCATTGATAAAGTTTAGCACTTTCCTGAAGGCACTTTTGATGGCAGAAAGACGATAGGGTTTAGAGAAAGGGAGTTTGGAACCTTGTTCTGGTGCCCAGCCATTTACTAGCTGTGTGCCTATGGGCAAGTTACAACCTCTCTGAGTCTCAACCTCTTCCTCTATAAAATAGGAATAACAAAAGTAGATTCTATTATAGTTTTGTATTATTTTAGGAGCAAATCTAACCAATATGTGAAAGTATTTTGTACCCCGTAATTCATACTGGAATATGAACTCTTATTATGTTAATACATATAAAATTTTATTTCCATTACATGGAATCTAAATCACAAATATCTATAAACAGTTTATATTTGTTAAAATGCTCTGTAAGCTGAAAAGTATAGCTTTTATTTGTATAGTTACTGGTTTATTAATTTTTCAGAAATATCTTTCTTGACTGGAATCAGATATTATGCTTTTGGAGATTTGAAATCAGATATCACCTCCCTTCTAAAATTGATGAGGAAATTGCCTGGCTTTACAGATTACTATTAGGATTGATGGGTAGAATTTATAGGCAGGTAAATTTGAACTTGCTATTGGGAGAATTTCCTAACAATTAGAGTTGGTTATTGTGGAATGAAATGCTAATATTAAAGGAGACTTTGATGAACTTTATTTATGGACACTGGAAAAAAATGCAAATAATGCAGAAAATCACAAAAAAGGAAACAAAAGTAACTATAAATCTCAACATCTAGAGATAACCTTTGAAACTTTCTATTACATGTTTCCTTGCTTATATATACATATAAAAATGTATAAAGTTATACATAAATGAAATCATACTATATATACTATTGTGGAACCTGATTTATAATTAAAAATATAGAGAGTATTAGATTTTTTCCAGTAACTATAAATCCATATTATCATTTTAATGGTTGTGTAATAATCTATTGTATCCATACCCACTAAGTAAGGAAAAGATGATGGTTATTTGAGGATAACCAGTTAGTCTAGAAGTTCTCTTATTAAAATTTGAATGTTTGAGTCTCTCTAGTAGTAAGTAGTAGAGTAAGTCAGATTTTTTGTGGTTTCTTTTCTCTTCTCACTGTTAGTATAGAGACCATTGCTTGAATAGCAGCTGTAGTCTCTCCTTCCCCCTAGGAAGTTTGGAGTAACTGTCCTCTAGCTTCAAAGCAAACGACCTTCCTATTTAGTGTTGATATGGGAGAGCAGTAGCAGCCCTAATTAAACCTTACAGCCCTGGACAGTGGTCACAGTGTGCAATTTTGAGGATTCTCTGTGTGGTACAATATGTAAATGACTCTTTAAGAGGCTTACAGGGAATAGCAAATGGGTGAAAATTTTTTTTAAGATCTTTCTGCTCCATTGGCAAATAAATTAGAAATGCTTTTGGTTGCTTTATTACAGTAATACCCTATGCAATTTTGCTTTCTAATCAGCAGAGATTATCTCTAACATAATAATTACTCAATAACTAATGTTGTTTATATAGTATACTACATTATGAATATCTTGGCTGCAAAATACACTTGGACATTAATTTATTCTAGTGACTTGGCTTCCCGAGAATGTTTCAATTGCATAGAAATAATCTATCTGTTCTATTTTTAAAGAAAAAATTTCTTCTTTCACAGAAAGAGCTGTCTGTTTTTATGTTGACAGTGTAAGCTATATCTAATTTATTCTTGTATTGACAGTTACACTTTTTTTCCTTTTTTATGCTTTAATGTTCTTCATTAATAAGTATTTGGAAATATACATGAAACATACCAAGATACACAAGCTGTATCTTGTTATACATACCAAAGGCTAGCCTAACCCATGATACTTTCATGGCAGGTTTTTGAGATGGATATTTCTAAGCAGTTGCATGCCTATGAGGTGGAATATCATGTGCTACAGGATGAGCTTCAGGAATCTTCATATGCCTGTGAGGATAGTGAACCTTTGGAGAAGCTGGAGAGGGCCAATAGCCAACTGAAAAGACAAAACATGGACCTCCTAGAAAAATTACAGGTAAAGAAATAAAGATTTGAGCAAAGAAGTACTTTAATGCCTCCTGCACGCACAGAACTACCTCAGGAATGGAAGGGATATGTGTGTGGAATGAACCATTGCTAAGCAAGAGCCCATGTATCAGACTGTCCAAATGCTCTGGGGCTACAAATGACATGTTAAATTTAACATTACTTGGAAAAAATGCACCCTCACAAAATAGCTAAATGGCAGTTCAAAGTGGAATCTGCTTAAATACCTGTTGCATGTTACAGATATTTGGTTAAGTTCAAGGGAGGAAGAATTGAATGTAGGAAATTGATGAAGTTGTGAAGCACCTGGGCTTGAGCTGGAATCTGGAGGGTTGGTGGAAGAAATGAGTGAGGAAGGTGTTTAAGTCAGGCTGGGTAGGAGGGTGGCATCAATAAGGAGGACATGGCAGAGCAGCAGAGTTAGGCTGATGTCAATTTCAGATAGATGTTGGGGAGAGTTAGGGTAAATATGATAGAGGTGGAATTGTAAGTGACTTTCAGTGTCAAGCCAAAGAACCTGACTTTAATCCTGTCGAGAGGGAAATCTCTCAAAGTTTTGGGGCCATGCTGTAGAAAGATCAATCTGGGAACCTTGATGAGGACAGATTGAGATGGGAGAGAAGGTAAGGAGGCCTGCTAGCAGTCACTTGTGAAAATCTATTGTGGATGATGAGAGTTGTCTAGACTAAAATGGAAATTGAAAAAGAGGGAGACATGTCTAGATAAATTGAATTACATGTAAATATTACATGTAATATTAATACATCATTCCTGCCACCAGGGAGTTCACAATTATTATTTGAGAATATAAAACACTATATATCTGTATCTAAGCACATACTTATACATGCAATAAGCAATTTATTATAATTCTGTATTTGCAACTTGTATATGTGTGCTGTGTAGTCATGCCCCGAGGGGAGGGGCTTGAGAATGATCATGGGAGGGAGGCTAGCAGGTGACCCTCCTGAAGTCTTCAGGGGAGATGACTTCAGGGGAGTTTCAGTGCCTAATGGCTGCTTGGTCTCCACTTACTCCTCCTCTCCATTTCCTCAACACTGCACCTGGCTACAGACTGGAAAACACTAAAACTCTGCTTCTATATGGTGAGTCCCCTGTCAAGACCAGTCAGGAGAGACAGGTTAGAAATGACGGGTCTCTAAAGTGGTTGCTTCCCAAGAATGGGGACACTAAACTTCCTTCACTTTGTGTTACATTGGCTCTGGCTCATAGAAAATTTAAATCTTTTTTCTATTCAAAAGAGGGCAACATAGTCTATTTTCATAAAGAAAAATAAATGGTTGGTATACTGTCCATTTTTAGTTGGATATTTCAATGGCGATTAATTGAGTATTTGCCCTTATTAGGGAAGGTGGGTTTGTACCTGTTTTATAATGATTCTTCTGAACTTATAGACTTTTTCACTGACAGTTCAGTGTAGTCATCATCAGTTACTCGACCACCCCTCACATCTGTAAAAACTGATGAAAGTCCAAGTGTATGTTTAGAGAACTCCGTATTTCAGTCAGGGAAGGAAAATCTCTTTTAGCACTGCAAGATAGTGTCAGGAATCTCCTGTTTCTCCTTCAGCCAGGCCAGATCCCTCCCGCTCACTCAGGGGAACACCAGTGGGTGCAGAATAAGTTCTGCTACTGTTGTTGAGGGGGTGAGTTAGTATTGAATTATTAGTGTATTCAGTGAGAGGAGATGACTCATGATAGTTCCACAGTTACATCTTTGTGAAACCTAATAAATCATCGTTTCATGTAGGTTTTCAGAGTATTTGTTTCACATAATATTTTATTAAGTAATTCGAAGTAATTGGTTAATATGGGTAAGGACTGGCTCCTGCTATAATGAATCATGACTTTAGCAAGACATTTGATTGCAAATCAAATTTTTGATTTGGAGGATTTTTTTCCCCCCAAAACAGGTAGCTCATGCTAAAATCCAGGCCTTGGAATCAAACCTAGAAAATATTTTGACAAGAGAGACCAAAATGAAGTCTTTAATCCGGACCCTGGAACAAGAAAAAATGGCTTATCAAAAGACAGTGGAGCAAATCCGGAAGCTGCTGCCCGCGGATGCTCTAGCCAATTGTGAACTGTTGCTGAGAGACCTAAGCTGCAACCCTAACAACAAAGCCAAGATAGGAAGTAAGCCATAATTGAAGAGGCGTGGCCTCAGCAGGAAGTGCTCCTTAGAATACTACAGAGAGGAAGAGCCTGCATGCCGGTGGCCCAAGGCTGGACCCTGAAGCTGATGGAACCACCTAATACTGGTGCTGAGCCCCTAGTCACAGCAGGTGGACCTCGTGCTCATCAGAGCGTGCCAATCCTAAGCCATTGGACCTATGTAGATTGGTTTTTGTTGTTGCTATGTACATATAAATATATATATAAAATGAACATAGTTCATGCTTTCAGATAAAATGAGTAGATGTATATTTAATTTTTTTAGTCAGAACTTCATGAAATCCACACCAAAGGAAAGGTAAACTGAAATTTCCCTTGGACATATGTGAAATCTTTTTGTCTTTATAGTGAAACAAAGCCAGAGCATCTTTGTATATTGCAATATACTTGAAAAAAATGAATGTATTTTTTTCTCCAAAGAACAGCATGTTTCACTCAATGGTGAAAAGGTGGAAACATTTATGTGACTTTATGTGTATCTGTCTTAATATCTACTGACATTGTCTATTTGAGGAAAGTGACTGAATACTAGTCATGCTCCTATGAGTTTTTTGGGAAGGTAGGGGCATTTCTCCCTGCCTGCTTTGTGCCAACTAGCGTGTTGCATCTACATGCATTGTGAGTCTGGTTAAGAATTACTATAAACATACATAAAGAGAAAGTAGGACATTGTGGCTGAGTGTACCCAGCTCAAGGTAAAGGAGAATATCGCTAATTTTTTAGCGAACTAGATCAGCATTATTACTCAAACTAAAAATATCACACCTGAAAAATTTAATTTAGGACCTAAAATGTCTAAATGTTTAATTTAGACATTCTGCCTTTTTAATTTAAATAACTCATTCAGTTGTGAATGAATTCCTCTTTATTTGGTGCCACAGTCACCAAATGACAAGGATTTGCCATTTTCCCACCAAATTGTGAGTGCTCATAATTTAGGTCTCTCTACCTTAAATTCAGTATAAGGAAATGTAATTATGATTGGTTTTTTTCCAAAGATGACAAGCTGTGTTGAAATACATTTTTTCTTTTGACCAATTGACAGACTCTAATAAGCTTTAATAATTTTCCCCTTTTATGTGAAAAGTTTTGAGAACTATGAAATATTTAGGAACAAACTGTTAAAATCCTTTGGAAGGGAAAAGTGGTACCAGTGGTACCAGCTCAACTAAAACCTGCAGTTCTGCATTTCAACTCTTCACTTCCTCAGTCTACAAATAGCTTATTAGAGGACATTCACGCATGCTGTGTATAGGCAAGGAAAGTAATTTTCAAAGTACATTTGCAATTCTCTTTTTCAGAGATGATTCTAGGATAGTGCCTCTGAAAGTTGATGCAGCATTTTTGCCTTTCCAAAAAGTATTTATCGTCACTGCTTTTTGCAGTACTTGTATTTTCACAGATGGATTATCTGGGGTAATTTTCTTCAAAGGGAGTTTGTTATACACAGTGAAAATTTATTATAGAGTAGAATAGTAACGCTCTAGAGGTTTCAGAAAGCTTTGATGAACAGATGATAAACATCCGAAACCCCCTGTACACTGTTACCCAGTGTGAATATAATAACTTGTTATAGCTCAGTGTGCCCTTGAATCCAGACAGTTTCTTAAAAGACAATAAAATCTTATTAGTAAAGTTAATGTAACTTCTAAGTTCTAGAAAATGCTGATTCTGTCTACCCCATTCAATTGGGGGCTACTAATTGATTTGTTGCTTGGTTTTCCCGAGAATTTCTCTATTTGTAGAGGGGTTTTTTCTTTTTACTGTCTGTTGATGGAAAATTACTTTATGGGTGTGATGCACAGATGGTAGCCAAGGAATCTGTTGGGAAAGTTTGGAAAGAAACCTTTTCTTTCTGTTATTCAGTTTAAAGTAAACTTTATCCTGGATGTTTATAATCAACATTAAGAGTTATATTACAGTGTTCAGAGATTAAGCTGACTTGGATTCAATATTTTCTTTTGAAAATGAATTTTCTTTTTCATTTGTGATTTTTTAAAAATGTTGCACCAGTTATGCTTCATGCATTGTTACATCTTCATCAGGTTAATGTAATGTCTAGTTCCTTTGCAATAAATATATTACTGCAGCTTTCTTGACATATACTCTTTCTTTTCGGGAGAGAAGAAGCTCTTGGTTAGAGTCTTTTACTACAGGGGTCCCTGGGTACCTGTCCATGGCCTGTTATGAATGAGGCCACACAGCAGTGGTGGGCATGTGAGAAAGCATGACTGCCTGAGCTCCGACTCCTGTCAGATCAGCCATGACATTAGATTCTCATAGGAGCGCAAACCCTATTGTGAACCTGTGCATGCAGGAGATCTACATTGTGTGTTCCTCAAGAGAATCAAATGTCTAATGATCTGTCACTGTCTCCCATCATCCCCAGATGGGATCGTCTAGTTTCAGGAAAACAAGCTCAGGGTTCCCACTAATTCTACGTTATGGTGAGTATATAATAATAATAATAGAAATAAAGTGCACAATAAATGTGCTTGAATCATTTAGTCATCCTGAAACCATCCCCTGCCACCAGTCTGTGGAAAAATTTTCTTCTATGAAACCAGTCCCTGGTGTCAAAAAGGTTGAAGACCGCTGCTTTATAAGATCTGCATGGTAAAACCCCATCTCTAGTAAAAATACAAAAATTAGCCAGGCATGGTGGTGCGCATCTGTAATTTCAGCTACTCAGAAGAGTAGGAGAGGCATGTATTGTTACTTATAGGAGGCCAAAGAATCGTCTGAACCTGAGAGGCGGAGCTTGCAGTGAGCCATTGCACCACTGCACTCTAACCTGGGCCACAGAATGAGATTCTACCTTAAAAAAAAAAAAAAAGATCTGCATGGTTTGGATTGTACCTACTTAAAATTGCTACACAAATAATTCTTTGTAATAGAATCTGAGACAACAAAGATAATTCAAGAGACATTTATGTAAGTACATTGTTACCAGTTTTCAACTTACTTTCTCAATGGAGACTTTTGAAAGAAAATTATAAGCAACCACATTGACAGATTTGCATTCTATGCTTTTATTTTCCAGGCCCCCTCATAGATAGCAAGGGAGAGAAAGAGCCACAAGAAAATACAAAATTTTTCAATTGGATGCAGATAATTAAGAATTAAGGGCCGGGCGCGGTGGCTCAACCCTGTAATCCCAGCACTTTGGGAGGCCGAGATGGGTGGATCACGAGGTCAGGAGATCGAGACCATCCTGGCTAACA
>NW_012100987.1:1055142-1079207 GCF_000951045.1 Mandrillus leucophaeus
TCCCAGCTACTCGGGAGGCTGAGGCAGGAGAATGGCGTGAACCCGGGAGGTGGGGCTTGCAGTGAGCTGAGATCCGGCCACTGCACTCCAGCCTGGGCGACAGAGCGAGACTCTGTCTCAAAAAAAAAAAAAAAAAAGAATTAAGGACACTTACTGATGGATGTGATATGAATGTTTTTACATAAAATATATATCTCTTGGAGTATTCTCATGTATATTTGTAATCCAATAAAAATACACTATATCTTCTTGCTAACTTTAGGACTAACACTTTTAACTATTTTTCACTTAATGTAGTAGTCAAGCATTTTGAGAATGAGGCACTGTAGTCTTAATATTACAGTCTCTTAATATCCATGTTGACTTTTGTTACTATGTCACCAATTCTTTTTTCACAGTACCAGATTAGGAATAAGAAATCTATCATCTGATGGCATGAAGTATTTAGTCCTTCTACCACAATGTGACACTCTCATTATATCACTCATTAGCTGTGATATAATGAGAAAAGCACTGGATTTAGAGTGAGAAGTTTTAGATCTATGTACTTTTATTTACTTAAAATAAAAGCTCTGGATTTAGAGTGAGAAGTTTTAGATCTATGTACTTTTATTTACTTTTATTTATTTATTTAAATCCACCACTTTTATTTACTCATTCAACAAATAGTTTTTGTGAGCCTATTCCAGGCTAGCTGCCTGAAATTCAGGGGTGGAGAAGACATACTCCCTGTCCTCAAAGAATTTGCATAGCCAAACAAGACTAAGAAAAATAACAAATCTGGAGGCATCACATTACCTGACTTCAAACATAATACAAGGCTATAGTTACCAAAAAAGCATGGCACTGGTATAAAGATAGGCACATAGACAGTGGAACAGAATAGAACCCAGAAATAAAGCCAAATACACAAACGAATCTTCCACAAAGCAAACAAAAACATAAAGTAGGAAAAGGACACCCGTTCAACAAATGGTGCTGGGACAACTGGCAAACCACATAGAAAAAGATGAACCTCATCTCTCAACTTTTACAAAAATCAAGATTTAAATCTAAGACCTGAAGTCATAAAAATGTGGAAGATAACATTAGAAAAACTCTTCTAGACATTGGCTTAGGCAAAGACTTCATGATCAGAAACCCAAAAGCAAATGCAACAAAAACAAAGATGAATAGATGGGAATTAATTAAACTAAAAAGCTTCTGCACAGCAAAAGAAATAATCAGCAGAGTAAACAGACAATGCACAGAGTGGGAGAAAATGTTCACAATCTATACATCACAATCTATACATCTATGAATCTTTCTTAAATGTATGTATAATTCACATTTACTTCAGTGTTTGATATTAGAAGTGTTTGGTGACTTTATTTAGAAGTTTGGTGATGTTTTTGTGACCAGAGACATACTGTAGGAACTTAACTTTTGTGTATATCAATTAGCTTATGGTAAAATTGGTTTCCCTGTACATTGTGTCACTTAAAGTCAGTTTCCAAGAACCTTACTATTGCCAGGTCTGTCCCGTAGACGCTGACTGAGGGATGAAATGAGTACTCAGACACAGGTATGTAGTGTAAGAGCAGCTAGGGGACTGCCTGGCTTAAGTGGCCAGAGTGCATCCCTAAGAAGCTGGAGCTGCTTGCTTTTTTTCAGTGCAGGCATAATGCCAAAAACCTGGAGCCAACAAAACCTGCAGGTAATTAACATTTATTGTTCCCCTTTCAGGGAACATCACACGCAGATGATCAAAGGTCAGATTTTGGTCAACGTAAGTAAACAAGCCTGTTTAAGATAAATTCCCTCACACTCCCTTGTACCTACTCCTTACCCTCTGCCTCAGGGTTATAGAACAGCTGCCTTCAGCAATTCTGCCCCAGGGCTCTGCAGAACCTTCTGTGCCTTCAGAAGATTTGCATCATTTCCCTATAGTTTTTCCCACCACTCTGACCAATCCCCCACATACTATGATGGTAAGTGATGACTTAATGTTTATAAATCATAACTCGTTCCTTAATTTTGAAGTTTAGTAAGTCTACTTAGTAAGTATAGTTACATGGGGGTGTAGTGGGAGATGAGTCCCTGACACATAAGGACTCTATCATGAAAGTCTTTGTAGACCATTGGAGCCCATGTGAGGTCATTTTGAGTTCTGCCTAGCAGACAATGGCACCATTAATGACTGATAACCTGGAGAGAGACATCTGGTTTGCTCCAATTCATTTTATACATTTGGAGAGAAACTAGAGAGTAGGAGTGTATAATTAGGTGAATGTAGTAAAAATAAGGGTTGAACAAAGCAAAACAGAACAGTACAAGCCTGATCCAGGGCAGTGGGCTCTTTCTGATATATCAGTCACTGAAACTTGCTAGTTTCGTCAGCAAAATATTTGTCCCCCTTTTTCCCCAATCCCTGCAGCAGCTACCTTAGTTTATTCATGTTCTTGGTCCAGTGGATTGAACTGAGACCATTACCCGCTTTTAAGGGCAAATTCCTAAGCCACAGATACTGAACTAGTTGTTTTTTGTTTTGTGGAGTGAGAAACGCAAGTAGAGGTTGGGGCTGAATGGCTCAATGGAAGAGCCAGGAAGGATCCAGAATTGAAAGGGAATTCAATGGAAGCATAGGAAGAAAGCAATAGAAAAAATAAGTGAAGATTTTTGGAGCAAAATGCTATTATCCCTTCAGTCTACTCATGACATTCAGTACAATGTCAATATCTTGGTGCTCCATGTTGTGGGACCAGATCTCCTTTGATACAAGTTCTGTTTCAAGGTAGTATAGCAGTGGAGGTCATGCCAAAGGGAGCATGCCCAAATATGGGTTATCATTTCTAACCTGGATTGCTCCTTGCCATTAGTGCTCCTCCCCTTGGCAAAGATAACTTCCTAAAACATAAATCTTATTCAGTTTATCCACAGCTTAAAAACCTTCAAAGCCTTTTTCTCCCTCCCAGGATGAAGTTCAGCTCCTAAAATGACACATTCAGTTTTTCATGAGTATGTCCTTAATAACCTGTCCAGCATGATCTCCTGTCTCTGGCCCCATCTTTTTCTGTGCTCAGATCAAATGGCTAAAATGCTAAAATCCATCTAGTTTCATGAACCAACCATTCTTTTGCTTTGCACAAGCCAATCCTTTCTTCCCACACTCCTTGGGGTTCACTCCTATAGGATACCCTTGGGTCTCTGTAATAGGAGTATCCAACCACACCGCCACTACAGCCTAAGGAGTAGCATCACATCACTGGCAACCTGGGAGGGGGTACCGGGGAATGAGGGAGCAAAGTGCTGCTGAAGTTCGTGGGTATCTCAACACCCCCAATGACGTTATGCATACTAAAAACCAAAAAGCTAACTTCATCTTTACCCTGCCAGAAAAGCACGTTAATGGACTTTGGAGAGACAGGTGTAGTTGTGTCTAGCACTTTATATTTCTTGATGGCCTAGTATGGATGGGTCAGACACTTTGCTAGATTGTAGGACCTCAAAAACGTCTCTCTCTGGAATTCTCTGTGTCAGTTCTCATCTGAGAAAAGCACAGTTTTTATGAAAAAGCAAAAAGGAGCATGCAGTGTAACACTCTGTAATTTGTAAAAGTGCTCTAGTGTTTCACCCTTCATTGTAAATATGTTACATGCTTGTTCTATGTATAAATTATATCCAATGCAGTATATTATGGCATATCTTATACTTCACATTAAATATATTATGATGCAAGCTATGAATGTAATAGGGTAGTTACACTGAATAATCCAGGAACATCACTTACATAGACTATAATGTGGATGGTGCTCCCTGGAGCTGTGTAATGTAGCAGCTGATAAAATATATTACATATAATGTAGTACACATATTATACTGACACCTGACACCATGTGTCCCACACTGTTTATGTATTAACATGCTCTTACTATTCCATTGTCTACACTGATATAATTTTATAATTCGAAAGCACTCTTATCCAGGCAAATTATTTCATTGATCATTACAGTAACATCCCAAAAGACCCATGAACTTTTCAATAGACAGTTTATATCCCAAGATTCTTTGAACCCCCTCATCTCGAAATTCACACTTTCTCTTTCCACCAATCATATTATTATTATATCATGATTGTCAGCCTGTCTTAATCAAACACTACATTGAAATACACGCCCCCAAACAAAACTTCCCCTCTGAGACACAACCAAAGCTCTGTAGAGTTGGCATTCTCCCTTACTGTGATAGGCAATAAACTCAGCTGTCTTCATAACCTCAGCATATGACTTCTTTTCTTCCTTAAGTTGAAAACTTTCACCTTTTGACTTGCAGGTAGCACTTGACAGCTTCTCTTTGGAATATCTGTATTGCCAGTATCACTATTCTCCAGGTTAGGGGCCATTATAAAGTAAAATAAGGGTTGCTTGAGCAGAAGCACAGCGATGGCTCAACAGGTGATCTGGTAACCAAGAGAGCTACTATGGGACTCACAGGCAAGTGAGGCAGGAGAACAGGGTCTGGAGGCAGGGAACATAAGCCTGATTCATGCTGACTTCCTAGAACTAAACCAAATGGGAACACTTCAGCTATGACAGGGAATATCCTCTCCATTTACCTAGGGTGCACACCGTGTAAATGACTTTGTAACTTTATTTCATCCTCTTTGTTGACATAAGGTGTACACCACGTAACCAATGGAAACTTCTAGAGAATATTTAAACCCAGAAAATTCTGTAATGGGGCCCTCAAGCCCCTGTGCTGTGGCCCGCTTCCACCCTGTGGAGTGTACTTTCATTTTCAGTAAATCTCTGCTTTTGTTTCTTCATTCTTTCTTTGCTTTGTTTGTGTATTTTGTCCAATTCTTTGTTCAAGATGCCAAGAACCAGGACACCTTCATCCAGTAACGCAAGGAGTGTAGACAGCGTGGATATGCTGGACAAAGGGTCAGTTCATGTCCTAGGTGGTACAGAGTGGGACAATGTGAAATTTAATCACATGACTTAGAACAGTGTGTGATTTAAAACATATGAATTATTTATATGTGGGATTATTCGTTTAATATTTTCAGACCTCAGTTGCCCCCAGATAACCTGTGGAATTTTTCATTTCATATTTTCAGACCTCAGTTGACCTCAGATAACCAAAGTCCTGCAAAGAAAAAACGCTGATAAGGGGAACTATGGTACATGCTATTGTTTTCTTATCTTTTTACTTTGCTTATCTTATACTTAATTTCTATTTTCTTTCTCCAGTCCTCTTTTCCCAAAGTTATATCTATCTCAGATCTCCCGGTAATTCCTATCATTTCCTATCATAATTGGTGGGTCACAGGGATACAGGCAAGGTTGACCCTCCTAGTTTTTATTCCTACAAAAATACAATTGTAGAAAACATTGAGATTGAACTAAATATTTTATTTACTATCATGTGCGTGAGGTCTATAAATATTAATAGCTGGGCGTTACAATGAGGTATTCTCCAAAACCTCATAAATAAGGGAAATGTGATATTCTTTGAAGTGAAATCAATAGTTTTTGCTCTCATCTACAAGGTCGCTTTAGACAGAATACTTCCTGGATCTGAGAGCTTTGACTGTGATCTAATTGAATATGTTTGCACAGCTAAAGAAAGATTAGGTTAATTAGAAAAGGATTGTTTAGCCTTAGAAATACAGAAGAAAGAAAATCAAGCAGTTTGGGCAGATCCAGGTGGAGGGAACCTTAGCCAAGATCCCTGGCAAAGTTGCTGTTTATTGTGAAATTGAATACGGGGAGTCCTGGCCTCCAGAATACAAGCGTTCTGGCTCCTCTGACAAGTCTGTCCCCATTGTGAGATTGATGTCATCTGTGATAGACATATGTCCTAAACATCCAATTCATTGTACTCCCCTTGTTCGAAGTCTATGCCGTCAGAGCAATCTTCCATTTACGATTTAGCTTTTCTGGATGTCATAGAGAAAGGCTAGTCTAGTTTTAAAACTGCATATATTCAAGTCCCTGAAACAGTTCTGCTTTTTAATATAAACTTAAAATAGGGATTTCCAATTTTTGGAATTATAGTAAAATATACACAACATCAAATTTACCATCTTAATCATTTTTAAGTGGCATTAACTACATTTACATGTTGTGTAGCCATCACTATCATCCATCTCCAGAACTCTTTTTCAGCTTGCAAAACTGAAACTCTGTACCTACTAAACATTCAGTCTCTGGTCACCCCTTCCCCAGCCCCTGGTAACCACCAGTCTGCTTTGTCTGTGAATGTGACTACTGTGGGCACCTCACTGAAGTAGAATCATACAGCATTTGTCCTTTTGTGACTGATTTGTCTTACCTAGCATAATGTCTTCAAGGGTCATCTAGGTTGTAGCATGTGTGAGCACATCTTTCCTTTTTAAGGCTGAATAAAATTCCATTGTACACATGTACACCACTTTTTGTATTTTCATTTCTCTTAAGGGGACACCTGAGTTGCTTCCACATTTAGCTATTATGAAAATGCTGCTATGAACATGGGTGTACAAATACATTAGTCTCAGGAGCTTGGTTTTTGTGAGTCCACCCATGAAGAATGAATCTGTGGTTTGCATGCTGATGCAATCAAACTGCTGAGCCTTCAAGGGCCCAAATGGAAAAAACTTACCAGGGTAAATGACATTTTTGGGTGATTTCTTGCTACTATTATTATGTGGAAAAAAATCCTAGAATGTAAGAGTTGAATGTTGGGCAAACTGGTTTTCTTAATACTAGTGCTGCTTTTGCATACATGGGAGATTATTTTTCTAAGAGCTAGTCAAATATTGCTAATTTTCAAGTTCTCTTTTGCAGAGTAAAAGCGTATGTGGTCTGATATTCTTTGCCTTCTCAGATTGAGTTAATTTGCAAATTCACGGATATTGTTCTCAATAGACTATGATATTACATAGAAAGGATTATTTCAGTTAAAATACATCTTACCCTCTATATTCAGGGATGTCTCAGAAGTGTTGACATCTCAAAATGAAATGAGGGCGTTTCCTGTGTTGACTTTTACCAACTTGGGCCTATTTATTTTTCTTTATACATTTATATTCTGTTTTTGTCTAGTGAACGGTTGCTCTATTCCAGTCCCCTCTCCTCTGCTCCCTAATTTAGCCTTTGTATAGTAAATTGGGTACTTATAGGGATAAATCACCATTCACTCTTTAATAAGTCTATTAAGGCTTATGTAATTAGAGCATTCATTAGTCCTTTAATAGTACTTACATTTAAAATCACAGGGCAAGGCAGGAAGGGAGGTATCAGTGACTTGAGTGAGTTAATATGCTTGGTTTTCTTCCCATTTCCCTTGAAGCTAAATTTATCAGTTAAGTATGCCCTGGGATAAACTGTTCCACTCACTCAAAGAATCAAAATACACTTCACATACTGTTTCTGTGAAAGGATTACCAGATAAAATATTAATATGAGTGCAGATACAAAAAATTATTACAGAAATTTGGAAAATACACTTTCTTACAATTGTGTTTCTTCATCTCTTTGTTCTTCCTGAGCCTGGAGGAAGTGGACAAAAGAGTTATTAAGAGGCCGGGTGCGGTGACTCAAGCCTGTAATCCCAGCACTTTGGGAGGCCAAGATGGGTGGATCACGAGGTCAGGAGTTCAAGACCAGACTGGCCAAGATGGTGAAACTCCATCTCTACTAAAAACACAAAAATTAGCTGGGCATGGTGGCACGCACCTGTAATCCCAGCTACTTGGGAGGCTGAGGCAGGAGAATCACTTGAACCCGGGCAGCAGAGGTTGCAGTGAGCCAAGATCGCACCACTGCACTCCAGTCTGGGCAATAGATCAAGACTCTGTCTCAAAAAAAAAAAAAAAGAGTTTTTAAGAGCAGAGTCCCTGTAATCCCAGCACTTTGGGAGGCTGAGGCGGATGGATCACCTGAGGTCAGGAGTTTGAGACCAGCCTGGCCAACATGGTGAAACCCTGTCTCTACTAAAAATACAACAATTAGCTGGGCATGGTGGCATGAGCCTGTAATCCCAGCTACTCAGGAGGCTGAGGCAGGAGAATTGCTTAAGCCTGGGAGGCGGAGGTTTCAGCGAGCCAAGATGGCACCACTCCACTCTAATCTGGGCGAGAGAGTGAGACCAAACATCACTTTCTGGCTGGGCATGGTGGCTCACACCTGTAATCCCAGCACTTTGGAAGGCCAAGGTGGGTGGATCACCTGAGGTCAGGAGTTTGAGACCAGCCTGACCAACATGTTGAAAACCCATGATACAACCTAAATACAAACAAATAAACAAAAATAGCTGGATGTGGTGGCACATGCCTGTAATCCCAGCTACTTGGGAAGTGGAAGCAGAAGAATCACTTGAACCCAAGAGGTGGAGGTTGCATTGAGCTGAAGTTGTACCATTGCCTTCCAGCCTCGGCAACAAGAGCAAAACTCTGTCTCTAAATAAATAAATAAATAAATAAAAATAAAACACCACTTTCTGTGAGGCTGTGCTAATTTTGTTTAGCACAAGGGATGATGGAAAGCCATGCACTGTTTCACTGTGCAGGTTAACTTTTCCCGTGGCAGGCAAACTTAGATAGCTTGAGAAATCTCTCATCCTTTTGTGGGCATTTTACCGAGCTGGTTTGTCACCAGCCCAAGCTTATTTGTGTACAAGGAAAGTTACAAGAAAGAATTGGTTTACCCATTGCACGTTTGGATTAATTACCACATGAATTGTTGGCAGCATCTGGGAGACCTAGTTCACATGGCTCTGTAGTGAGGATAATTGTATTGCCTTGGACTTTCTCAAAGTGTTTTCATGGAGAACACTTAGCGGTGCTAACAGGTAAACAGGTTCTATGACCAAATAAGTTTGGGAGACAATGGATTAAGCCACATTATATAGAAATTTTTTCTGCAGGGCTTTCAGGTAGCTTTAGCTCACTGCAGCTCCTTGGGAGGAGGGCCAGGAGACCAGGTAGCCCTTAGTGTTAGGAGCATACCCACTCCTGCACTTACTTCTTGTTGACCTGGGCAAGTCATCAAACTTTTTAGCATCTGAGTTTTTCTTTTTGGTTTTTGAGATGGAGTCTCACTCTGTCGCCCAGGCTGGAGTATAGTGATGCGATCTTGGCTCACTGAAACCTCCACCTCCCAGGTTCAACCAATTCTCCTGCCTCAGCCTCCCCAGTAGCTGGGATTGCAGGTGTGTGCCACCACGCCCAGCTAATTTTTGTATTTTTAGTAGAGATGGGGTTTCACCATATTGGCCAGGCTGGTCTCGAGCTCCCAACCTCAAATGATTCACCCGCCTTGGCCTCCCAAAATGCTGGGACTATAGGCATGAGCCACTGTGCCCTGCTGCATCTGAGTATTCTTATTTGTAAAATGATGGACTTAAATTAGACCACTAAGGCTTCATTCAGCTGTGTGATTTCTGCAATAAATAATTTTCCAAAACTTCAGATAAATCATGTAAGGCACAAGGAAAGAAAATTCTGGTCTGACTTTCAGTCTAACTATGATAATTCATAATTCATCTTCATCTCATAATTTACTTTTGCTTTTTAAAAAATGTCAGTACAAGGAATCGGCCAAATAAATATATTTTACCAGCCTTTTTTCCCCCGCTCTGAGTAATATAAGTCAACATGAAACTGTATGGTTAGACTTGTTTTAGAAAAATAGATGAATAGGCCAGGCACAGTGGCTCACACCTGTAATCCCAACATTCTGGGAAGCTGTGGTTGGAAGATTGCTTGAGGCCAGGAGTTTGAGACCAGACTGAGCAACATGGTGAGACCCCATCACTACCAAAAATAAAAAATTAGCTGGCTGTGGTGGTATGTGCCTGTGGTCCCAGCTTCTTGGGAGGATGAGGCAGGAGGATTGCTTGAGCCAGGAGGCGGAGGCTGCAATGGTCTGTGATGGCATCACTTCATTCCAGCCTGGGTGACAGAGCAAGACCCTGTCTTGAAAAAAAAAATAGTAAAATGAAATTAAAAACAGAAAACAGGTGAGTGAATCATTTCACCCTCTTCCTTCTGAGTGTTGGCATATAGTTGCTGCATTTTAATTTTAGTCTTGCTTTTCATTGTTGGAGTGATGAAGATAAAAGAATGATATGTTCTTTTGAAAAAATCTAACTACAAAATAAATTTTGTCAAAATTCTATTTTTTGATAAAAAATATATAATCTGAAAAGATAAAGAAAGGCTTTGGATCATCAAATGCATTTCTATAACGCTTACCTCTAAAATGTTGCCTTCATGAATCTATAATACTAAATTTCTGTCGCATGGATAATGCTGATTGTCATTCTATGAATGAATAAAAGTTGGTAAATAAGAAAAGCCCATATATAATAAAATGTCTTTTTCTATTGACATTGTGCTGTACAGCATTTGTGTTCCCCTTGAGTGGGAAATGCATGATTTATTTATATAGAAAATCATAAATAGCACACACATTCAGTGGTGAGGTAAATTGTGGGATACATTTTTTATTAACTCAACAAACATTTATTAAAAACCTACTGTGTGCCAGCCAGTGTCCTAAGTGCTGAGAACACAGTCCTATAGAGAAGATAGACAAGAAGAGGCCGTACAATATAGTGACAATGCATCATGCTAGATTAGATAGTAAAGCCAAGAGGAGGGCCACCTAACCTTGTGAGATCAGGAAAGGCTCTTAATTAAATGAATAAAATTTAAATAGGCCAGCCACGGTGGCTCATGCCTGTAATCCCAGCAGTTTGGGAGGCCGAGACAGGTGGATCACTGGCAGTTAGGAGTCTGAGACCAGCCTGGCCAACATGGTGAAACCCCATCTCTACAAAAAAATACAAAAATTAGCCTGTGTGCTGGCATGTGCCTGTGGTCCCAGCTACTTGGGAGGCTGAGGCAGGAGATTCACTTTAACCTAAGAGGAAGAGGTTGCAGTGAGCCAAGATTACACAACTGCAGTCCAGCCTGGGCAACACAGCAAGACTCTGTATCAAAAAAAAAAAAAATAGTCATTTGTCTTCACTACATGACCCTAAAAGAATTTCAGGCTTAAATTGACTAGTATCTTTTAGTCCATACCACTTTGCTTAATAGCTCCTCATTTAAAAAACTAATGCTTGTTTATGTTTTTCCAAATGTAAAAGTTAGTATACAGGATTACTTACGAAGCCCTAAAATTTTTTTTTTTAAATTTACATCATTTCTACTATCTACAAGTTATCAATAATATGTTTATATATTTCTTTTGTCATCATTTCCATGCATTACAAAATAGATATAGACAATAATAGAATTCTGTATCTGATATTAACATCATGATTTATTTACGTCATTAAAAATCTCTAAAATATCTGTATGCATAATTTTCAATGGCTATTCAAGTAAACCAAAATGTTTTAATGTTTTTCTATTTATGTAGTTTCATACATTCTTCAGGTATAATCAAATGACTTACAACATTCAACTACCTACTGAAAAAAATAATATAACATAATCAGCTGTTTTCTATTCCCTAAAATCGGTACCTCAAAAGATTATATTGTATTTGAGAGTTCCTTCATTATTCAGTAAACTAATGCATAGGCTACATCTTCTAATATATGGTAAATTAAACATATCCATAGGTTAACTAGATAAGCAATATATCTTAAATATATTTCTTTTTAAACAGAATTTCTATGCTCCATATATTGTAGATGTGTTTTGGCCCCTAGATCATACTGCAACATTTGAAAACTAATGTTTTAGGATAGTTCAATGCCTCTCCGGAAAGAGTAGAGAATATATGTACCATGGGTCAAATGACATAATTTGTTGGATATATACAAAGTCATACCTCTGTTGAAATTGTGATGATCTTCTACAAACAAGCCCAAATACAAATTCTAGACTCCTGTGTAGTCCATCCTTACCTTCCTGCAGCTTTCAAAATCCACGATCAATGTTACAGAAATTTCAAGGGAAAAGAAGATCCAATATATAAAATACAATTCCCCTTCTTAAATCCCCGTAAGTTTCTTCTTTCATTTTGCTACAACTGGAGTCTTTCATTCTCAACTGTCTACCAAACTTTCCCCAACACACTCTGAGTGAGCAGCTATTCAGTTCTCTATATGTAGATCACCTTAACCTTTCTCCTCCTTTCAGTTTTGTCCATGCTCATCCATTTGCTATGACCTGAGTGTGTTCTCCCATGATTGACATGTTAAAAACTAACCCCCATGGTGAAGGTATTAGGAAATGGGGGCCTTCAGAGGTGATTAGGTCATGAAGTGACAGCCCTCATGAATGAGATTAGTGCCCTTATCAAAGAGGCCTGAGGGGGCTTTTTAGCTTCTTTTGTCACAGAAGGTGCCATCTGTGAGATGCCGTTTATGGCCATAACCAGACATCAAATCTGCCAAAACTTTGATCTTGGACTTCCCAGCATCCAGAACTGTGAGAAATAAATTTCTATTGTTTATAAATTACCCAGTCTGAAGTTTTGTTATAGCAGTCCAAATGGGTGAAGACGTTCAGTAAGCAAGAATTGCTCCCTCTGGAAGCCCAAGGTGAAGTAAGAGGAAGATTATATTGGATTGGTTGGTTCTGTTGGGTTGGATCTGTTACCTAGTATTAATTTTTGGATCTGTCTGTTGTATAACCTTACTATAGACTCCTGGATAATTAGAGAATTCCCGCTTCCTTCACTAAAAGGGCCTAGTCAGTATGCCGGACATTCTCAGAAAGAAAGTTTGACACTACTCTTAATTCTGCCTCCCCTTCCATCAGTGGCCTTTATTAGAATACCTGACAGTGGTATTCTATTCTAGTGGTTTAGTTGTTCATGTTATAAAATGGAAAAGATGTACAAAAGGTTTTTTTAGGTTTTGGTTAGAATTAAGTCTATAAGCTGACCACAGGCACATAAAGAAGGCATAAAAATAACAGAGAGTGCAAGTGACATAATGGCAGTGTTTATTGTTTGTGCCTAAGTGGTCACATCAGCTACAAATTATAAAGCTGTGTTTTCTACCCTCGACCCCTTCTTACACCAAGCTTTGACCTACTCACTATACACTGTGCTGTCTCAAATAATTACCGTCAACAACCACACACACACACAAATTGGCAAATACACTCTTTCCCTAAATCCAAACCACAACACAGAAGAGATTGATGAGTCAAAAATGCAACTTCATTAAATTTAGTTGTAAATTATATGATGTTTCTAGTTTGCCCCATCTCTAGACAGGGCTGCTTCTGCCACTACTGTGACTATCTGTAGCAGTTGGTTGCTGTGCAACTATGAGAAGACACAGAAGGATGATCTGATCCATTAACAATTACCATGTAATTGAAGTAAAATGTGAAAATAAGAAAATGTTCCCAGGTGAGATTAACCAAGAACATCTCCCTGTAAAACTTTCTGTTATGCCTATCTAACTTCTTGAAAATGGTATAAATTCATCAGTTCTAATTGATATGAAAGTTGAAAGAGTGAAGTAATATAAATAATAACTAACAAAAGGATCTATTGCCTATGGATAACTTATTAGATTAATGCATTTTAAACATACATTATCTCATTTAATTTTTGCAGTAGTTATGTGAAAGAAAGTACAATTTTATTAATATTTTACAAATGAGAAAAATTAAATGACACAGCTAGTAAGTGAGAAAGTTGGGGCTCAAATGCTGAATGGTCCGACTCCAAAATTGGTTATTTCAATGACTTTGCCAGGCTACTGTAGCCTTCCTTGGAGCAGTGAGCTAGTCCCAGGTTTATCTACATTTCATCATCTCCAGATCTTGCAGAGTCTTACATTGTGTTTGTTTGTTTGTTTTCATTTGTTCAAGTTAAGAGTGCTTTTCATATTGGTTCTCCTGAGATAAGCAATTTAGGAGAGTCAGAAAGGCAGGAATGTGTAAAGATTAGGGGAATCAGAAGTTTGGGGGATGAATGAAGAGAGAGGAGGAGAGAAGACAGAAAAGCTAGAATTCTTCTGGTCTCTGTTAACTTACACTGTTCAAAAGTTATGATGAAGAGAACCTTAAATACAGCCACAGAGTGACTGCAGAGTCCTATGATATCTTACTGGATTCTCAGATCTAAACCAATTTATAGCATGTAGCAATTTATTTTTTCCTTGGTGCCTGGGCACAATGAATTAGGAAAATGTCTATTTCTGTTCTAAGTGATTTCTACTAAGGGCTAAGGAAATTCCTGGATAGGAACTCCCAATCTATATTCCCCAAGTGCTGTCCCCACCCCAAAGCCCCTATGTTGGGCCAGTCCGGGGGCCCTGGGGAACTAAAGGAAAGGAAATGTCTTAGTGTTCTCCATCTCCTCATCTCTTTCTCTAGCCTTATACTCTGGCTCTGACTAGAAACGATGATTATTATAGGAAAGGAAGTAGATCTATAACATTTTGGTCTAATGGGCTGATGGAGGAGAAATGGAATCATGAAAACATTCTAAGTACATCCATTCACGATGGATCAAAAGTCAGATTTATCCGTCATGATCTCAGATGTTTGTGTGTCACTGAAAGAAACCTGTGTAACTTGATTGAATCCTAATCTATTCAGGGAGAGGTTTCTAGGGACATGCAAAGTTTATGATAGAAAATAAGTTTTGGCCGGGTACAGTGGCTTATGCCTGTAATACCAGCAATTTGGGAGGCTGAGGCAAGTGGATCACTTGAGGTCAGGAATTCGAGACCAACCTGGCTAACATGGTGAACCCTATCTTGACTAAAAGTACAAAAATTAGCCAAGCATGATGGCGGGCACCTGTAATTCCAACTACTCAGAAGACTGAGGCAGGAGAATTGCTTGAATCCAGAAGGTAGAAGTTGCGGACAGCAGAGATGGTACCACTGTACTCCAGCCTGGGCGACAGAGCAAAACTCTGTCTCAAAAAAAAAAAAAAAAAAAAAAAAAAAAAAAAAAAAAAAAAAAAAAAAAAAAGAAAAATAAATTTTGCTTTACTTTGAAGAACAATGTGAAGAAAGGAAGGGTCAACAGACTAGAATAAAGGATTCCTGAAATTAGGCCTATTCCTATCATTGCATTATATTGGTTGGCTGGCTGGATTAATTGATGAATGGATGGAAAAACTCAGAAAATTTTGGAGCACTAGTATTTGATAAAGTAATTGTCTTAGTCTGTTTTCTGTTGCTATAACAGAATACCATAGGCTGAATAATTTATGAAGAAGAAATTTATTTCTTACAGTTCTGGAGGCCAGGAAGTCCAAGAGCCTAGTGCTGGCAACTGGTGAGGGCTTTCTTGCTGTCCTAACCTGGTGGAGGCCATTGCTTGGTGAGAGGGCAAGAGCATGTGTGTTAGCTTCTTATTCTTATAAAGCCACCAGTCCCATCATGGAGGTCCCACCCTGAAGACCTTTTCTAACCCTAAATACCTCCCAGAGGCCCCACCTCCAGTCAACATATCAATTTGGGGGGACACATGCAAACCCTAGCAGTAATTAAGCAATATCATTAAAACATTTGGGGCTATTAGCCCTTGATAGAATGATTTAGATTTTCTGGGAAATGGACATCCATTTATTTATTTGTTTATGTATTTGAGAGAGAATCTCGCTCTGTCCCCCAGGCTGGAATGCCGTGGTGCAATCTTGGCTCACTGCAGCCTCTGCCTTCCAGGTTCAAGCAATCCTCCCACCTCAGCCTCCTGAGTAGCTGGGATTACAGGCGCACACCCCATGCCTGGCTAATTTATTATTATTATTATTTTTAGACAGAGTCTCACTCTCACTCTGTTACCCAGGCTGGAGTGCAGTGGTGTGATCTTGGCTAACTGTAATCTCTGCCTCCCGGGTTCAAGTGATTCTCCTGCCTCAGCCTTCTGAGTAGCTGGGATTACAGGCGCATGCCACCACGCCTGGTTAATTTTTTATTTTTAGTAGAGATGGGGTTTCACCATGTTGGTAAGGCTGGTCTCAAACTCCTGACCTTAGGTGATCCACCTACCTCGGCCTCCCAAAGTGCTGGGATTACAGACATGAGCCACCACGCCTGGCCTGGGCTTCCTTTTATTGGGAGAATAAAAGATGGAAAGTGACTCATTGCGGGTGCAACCTCTATGTTAATATCACGTAAGTGAAAGCCATTTTTAAACATTTTATAGATGTGTTTGGTTGTCTGATATCTATTTTCTCTTTCACTCAGAGTTGTATCATCTCTTTTTGTTTGGGGGAACCTATCTTATTAGATTAAAACACGCATAGTGCAATCTAGGATTAGTGTCTGTGGAACTCAGCTTGGGAGACAGTACCTTATTTTGTATGAGTAATTTCATTGTCAGAGCTTTGAATAGATGGGATAATCAATCACCCACAAAGTGTGACTTGAAGGGCACTGACTAATTTCAAGCATGTCTGAAATCTGCATCATTTAGTTCAATTAAATTCATACAGCATTACCTGACTATTTGATGTGTGCCCTGCACTAGGAGAGACAGACACACAGCTAAATATCTATATTTCAGTTTGGTGAATCCACAATAAAATACTGTATCTTTGAAACTTTATTTGCACATACATAAGGAAGCAATTAGTTGTGCCCAGGCAGGCAGGCAGGAAAGCAATGGAAAAGCAAAGTATCTTTTAAAGGAGCCTGAAAGAGTCAGAAGAGACTCAACAGAGAACCTACTGTGTGGGTGGAGTGGGGTGGAGGGAGGGCATGTGAAGGACAGAAGAACAGCGACTATTATCCAGGTTTTGATATTCCTTGATAAGTGATTCCTCAAAACACTACCTCTCTCATGATGAATTCTGTTTCCCAGATACCATGATATCAAGGAAGAAGGTAAACTGATAGGAGACACGTGTCTTTCACATCTTCTAATCAAAACAGTAGCTGTCATCTGTGGTGGATTTACTGTAAAGCCAATGTTTCAGGGTCTGTCATTTGCATGAGGTTCTTCCAAGATTCTGTATGTAATTCTGTATTAATAATTTCATATATTCCTTTTGAAGGGGAACTCCCCCAAATTCTGTAAAACTCAGATCCTATAAAACTTGGATCTGTCCCTTCCTACCATTTATTGTATGATGTATCAATCAGGGTCCAATCAGGAGACATAAACCACACAGTAATTTGAACAGGCAATATTTAGTATAAAGATTTATAACTGTAATAGGGAATTGGAGGCCTGGGGATTGGCTAGTAAGGAGTGAAAATAACTTTAAAGAATGCAGGAATGACAGATACAGGGTGCAGCCACTAAGAGCTGAAAGAGAGAAGCCAAGGAAGGAACACATCTGAAAAAGCCGATCACCCTGCTCTCCAGCCTCGTATCAAGGCTGAGATCCAGACTTTATTGGTGAGGGCATGGCTGTGGCTCCCTGAATGGCAGAGAAGTTTGCTGAGGCTGGGAATTCCTCAAAAAGTATACCAGGGAAGCCATGTTAGGGAAGATACTAGGCCTGATGCACATCACTGAGAAGCTCTCTAAAAGAGTGTAGAGGAAAGCCATACATGGAAGGTGCCTTGGACTTCTGGCCAGCTAGCGATGCAGGAACCCTGCGCTGGAGAAGCTGCCTTCGCTGTAGGAGCTGGGTGCTGCAGAAGCTGCATAGGTTGAAGAAGCCTGCCCAGTGGGCTATCACAAAACCAGGAAGCAGAGCTCCTTCCTCCTGCAGGGTCCCTCCAGCACCCCCACCTGACAAAGTTCAAATTTTATCATCATGCAAACTGCAAAGGAAAAATACATTTTCACAGAGCAGAGAATAAAAAGTACACTTGGATCTCAAGTAACTGACACTTGCAGTTTCCATACATAAGTCATAAATGTTGCCTCATTCAATTCCTGTAAGAACCCTGTCTGTCCTATGTAAGTTTTATTGGCATGAAGTACTGCTTGTGAATATACATATTTCTGACTCTACTGACAAAACTGGATTTTTGGATCCATCTAAACAATGGGATGTCTCCATCTGAAACAATGGGATGTCTCCTGTAAGACTATGTCTGAGAGGGGTCACCTAGAAGGACCAGCAGGAGGGCAGCTAAAAAGGCCTGTCAGTCATTTTAGCTTTCCATGACTGCTAACCAGCAATCACTTTTCATTTCAGCATTTAGACTTGGCTTCAAATCTGGAAAGCCCAAGACGTACATCAGGAGTGTGGCTATTAAGAATTTAATTAAAACATTCCAATTCTGTTGGGTTTACCCTTTAAACTATGACTACCAAAGTACTTATAATCTCTTAGTTCCCTCTAGAGGGTTCAGTTATCAATCAGCCTGATGATCTGGGGGTTGTTTTTAGTGTATGTGGTTGAGGCATAAATAGGAAAATAAAATCTTGAAACAAATTTACATCTAGGTTTTAAAAAATTAATTAGTTGTCATATTTAAAGTATATAGGGATTCATTCAATCAGATTGGTGTATTGGGTGTTATGACTGAATTTTCCACTAGATGACACTGTTGTTTCAATTTATTTGCATTGGTCTTTGCTTTCTTTGGAATGGACTTCATGGGTTAGCAAACTACTTGAAGGAATTTAGTAGCTCACCATTCTGCTTCCAGGTAAAATATCCCAGTATGGCAGGATCTAGCTTATTCGGAAATGCCTTAGGGAAACTACTTAAGTCTCCCCTTGTAACATACCTAAAACTTAATTCTCTTTATTGTCAAGAAATTGTTTTATACCAAATCTATATTTTTAATACCGCTGTTTAAACACATTTCTTTTTCCCCTGTTCTCCATGGAGATGAAGAAAAACAGATCATCTTTTTATATATAAAAGCCTTTCAAATACAGAGGACCAAGATAAAATTGCTTTTCATCTTTCTTTCCTGAAGGCAAAAATAATGTAATTTCTTCTAACTTTTCATCACATTTCTTCACCAGTCATTTGGACTCAGGTTTGATGATTCTTGATGAGATCTGAATTCCAAATGGACTCCAAAATGCTCCAAGGACTTTAGATTTTGCTTATGACCAATTCACTTAGTTTCTCAAAGTCTCAGCGATATGGCCTAACACTTTCTTGGGTTCTTAAACAAACACAGAGAATCAGGCTAATATTAGTTTAAGTATCCACCCTTCATTCTGATGTTGGTGATAGAGGTTGAGTGGACAGGTGTTTATCAACTCAGACTTGTCCCAGATAAACCATCTTTGAAGCACTATTCTCTTTCCCACCTGTGGACCTCTGCACTTATTATTCTCTCTACCTGAGATGCTCATAATCTCTCTGCCCTATGCTCTTTCCTCTTGTGCAGTTTCTACACATTTTCAACCTCAGGCTAAACATCATTTTCTCAGGAGCCTTTCCTGAGCTCACATCATCTGCTGTCCGTCACACCAGGTCGTGGACTCCATTAGAGTCTTTCTTAGCACCTTGTACTTGTCTTTTGTGGAACTTTGCACACATGCAGCCATTTAATTATTTGTGAGCATTTGTTTAATGTCTGCTTTTCTCTCATTAGACTCTATTCAGTTAGGGATGAGATCTGTTTCATTCATCTACAAAGCTGCAGCACTTGTCTGGGAATATAGTAGGCACATAGTACGAACTTGGTAGGTTATTTTAACTAACTACTGGATGAATTCTTGACAAATTGTTGCATCCTTTTCTTTTCTGAGAGATAACAGTTCTTAGTAGGGCAATTCTCATGAATCAGGAGGTAGACAGGAGCATGACTCATTCAAAGACCTGGAAGAAAGCCTGGGATGTATACCGGAAGGGAGAGAGCTATGCACACCTGTCTGGTGAAGAAGTTAGGGCCAGACTTTAGACTTCGAACTGTGGGCAATTAAGACTATTGATGGGTTTTTGAAGAAGGAAAGGATATAGTCAGACGGTCCCAATTTACCAGGAATGTTGAACGGTTCATGAGGACAAAGACCATTTGTGTTGAGAATTTTAGCAGTAATCTTGACAATGAGCCTGTTCCTCTTTTGTAATTTTATTTCCAGTTGTGATTTTTGAGTTTATTTTTACCACACATAAGTTATTCATACAGATGAAGATGATGAAATGATGTGGATAATCACAACCTAATGTCTAACATTTTTTGAGCACTTTCTGTATACCACGCACTGGTCTAAACACTTTATATACATTACATTAGTGATTAAATTTTAGTATGCATAACAATCACCTTGAATGGCTTCTTGCTCAGTACTGCTAGACCCTACCCTCAGAGTTTCTGATGCAGTAGATGTGGCTGGAGCCTGATAGTTTTTGTGTTTCCAACAATATCCTAGGTAATGCTGATGCTGCTGGTCCAGGGACCACACTTTGAGGACCACTGCACTGTATCATTTAATTGTTAATACAACTATAAAAAAAGAAGGACTACTATTGTCTCTCTTTAAAGATGAGGAAACTGAAGCTTAGAGAGGTGAAATAACTTGTTTAGAGTCACACAGCTAGTAAATGGCAGAACTGTCAGATTCAGATTCATCTAACTCAAACGATGATCTTAACCCCTAAAGCAAAGGTTCTCAAACTTTGTGCATCAGAATCAATGGAAGAGCTTTTAAAAATTCAGGCCACTGAGTTCTACCCTATCTAATGAATCAAATCTTCTGGAGTAGGATGGGCTATTTGTTATTGGACAAGCTTTTCAGGGGACTCTAATGCCCATCAATTTAGAAAAATAGTGCATTTGGCCACACGTTGTAATATCTTAGGAGTTCAAAAAAATTACTGACACCAGTTTGTCTGATTTATTTGGGCGGTGGTGTGGCCTGAGAATCAGAATTTTTAATGTTGCCCAGGTGATTCTAATGTGTAGCTTGAGAAACATGATAATCACTGCACTAAAATTCTGTCTCTTGAACTTGACTGCATGTGTTTTGTACACACTCGAAAATGAATTCATTATGTGAATGCGAGGTTAAAGCCAGAAGGCTCCATAGCAGCTTTAGTAGGGGGAGGAGTTCTGAAGGTAGAGGACCTGGGTTTAGGTTGTTCTGTCATTTACTAACTCCATTGTAACCTTGAGTGAGTTTCCAAAAATTTTCTGAGCCACAGCTTTCTCATATATAAAATGAGAATAATAAGAAGATTACATACTCATCATAATAATGTTAATATATGGCATTATTATGAAAATTAAATGAGATTATATTATTTTAAGGTTTTATGAACTATGGAATACTAAACCAAGATGAGGGATTATTTTCACCCATATTCGAGAGAGACTTAACAAGGATCTATCCTAGCTGGCAATAAGTGAGACATATTAATTTTTTTTCTACCTTAAGAAGCCATAATGCCCAGCTTATATTTAGGTAATTATGTCAAATATATTTCCCTGGATTTTTTTTTTCTGGCAGGCATAAACAGAGACACAATCTTTTATGTATCATTGGTATGCTTTCCTGAAAGCACCAAATTATAGGCAGTACTAATGCATTGTGAATGCTTACCGCCAGTTTATTGTGGCATGCTTCTGACATATCACCATCTGAAAAGCCATCACAGAGGAAAGAAATCATTCGCAGTCTAATTTAAATAATGGCCACATCTTTGCAATGATGACAGACTGTGACAGTTTATAGGTTTTAGATGGTGACTCCTGCACTTTGTAAAAACAGATCATCTGCCAGTGGACCTGTGATTATTGCCCCATATACATTTGTGAATTTTTAAAGGGAAATTGAGTGTGCAGCTGCCATTACAACAGGTAAATTTAGATGAGTGAATGTATCTATCAAGTGACTTTCAAAAAACATCATCCACCTGTGCTGCAATTCCTGAAGCCCCATTTCCCATTTTCAAATTTCTTCTTGGAGAACAAGTAGAAAATAATGCAGAGAAGTTGAAGGAATATCTCTTGGTAAGAATGGAACTAGGAGAATTGGAAATCGTTTTCTCTCTTCCTCATCCTTAGTATGCAAGCACCATGTTGATTCTGGGAAGCCAGAAGGTGCAGTGTAGAGGGACTGGCTTGATAGATTGGAGGCTTATGGAATGAATTAGAAAGAATACCAGCTGGTCGTGGTGGTGTGTGCCTGTAATTCTAGCTACCTGGGAGGCTGAGGTGGGAGAATTGCTTGAACCCACAAATTTGAATCCAGCCCAGGCAACATAGTAAGGTCCTGTCTCAAAAACAGAAAAAGCAAAAAGAGTATTCCTTTCACCTTTTTCAAGGATGAGCTTTTCTAACCCCTTGCCTGCATGAATAGAGCCCCTTTTTTCCCCTATGCAAAAATCTTTAAACTAGGGAGGAGGGAAACATAGGTTGAAGACGTTGTGCAGCCACCTTCACACTGGGGAAAAATGTCCTTTCAATGGGGCAAGGACAGTTTTTCCTTTATTCTGAGGAGAAAAGGTGTTTTCAAAAGTAAAGAGTAGGTTTATCTGTGCTCTGAATTTAGAGTAAAGATGGCAAAGACCCAGAGTTGGAATAACAACTACTAGTTGTCAAATACTCTAAAAGATTAGCAAAATTTCCTTAATAAATTTTACCAAAAGGCACCTTCACTTTGAGTCCTAACTCAATGAGATTGCAGTATTTTTTTAAAAGTGTTTCTTGAGTGATTTTTCAATGAGTTCCTAAGAACCAAATTCAGTGATGTTGTGTTTATATGACTTGCTACTTGGTGAGCATGCTACTTGGTCTTCTCTCCTTCTGTTGTTTCCCTGCTTATGGTCAAAGCAGAAAAGAAGTATGAAGGAAGTGAAGAGTGGTCAGAGGAATAGGCACTAGAGCCTCTTCTATGTAGTATTAATCTGGCTTCCACAATGCTTTGTTCATTTCTGAATGATAGCACTCACCAAGTTGGGTTGTAATATATTGTTCCCCCCATTAAACTATGAAACCCTTGAGGGCTAAGCAGTGTGTTACTCCGTTTAGTACCCATTGTGCTGGTAAATAATAGGTGTTTGGTAAGTGTTTATTAAATGAATGAACAAGTATTTGAGCCAACGTATAATAATAAACCTAAGTTAAAATCAGCAATGTATAAGAACTTAGGTTTCATATGATGTTCTGTTTTAAAATGCATATATATTCAAACATGTTACTTTTCTAACTTGGCTTACAAATACATTCACATCTCTCTTATTTCTCAAATCTTTTGGGATCCCAGAGTTCTGTTTTAAAAGAGGGTCCTGTACCTTTCTTGAGTACTATTCTACCCTGAATTGCTCAAGAACCCCAGGGATTATTCAGTGTGGAAGGGCCAGTACACAATCTCATCAGTTCAAGGGTGGGTCCTGTTTTTCGCAGTTCTTGCTTTGATTGATTGAATCCTTATGTTCTCTTGCCTGCTGTCTTCCCTCGAATCTTTATTGAGTTCCTTCTCTGGGCCACGCACTGTTCTAGTTGCGCCATCTCACATGTCCCTGTCCCCTGCTGCAGAGAGACAGCACACTCTTGGCTGCTTCAGATCTCTGCAGTGGCTCCAAACTCCATGCTTAGAATCCCCAGGTTACCTCTTTTGTGTTTGTCTAATTGGATTCACAAAACAGGTTAAGTCTTGAGGATCTTCTAGACTCAGCCACACTCTGTGCTGGGCCAATCCCTTTTCCCAGACTTCAGATCTTTGAAATAATAGAGTACCCAGACTTCTACCCTTCTGAGGAGCTCTACTTTGGGTACTTGGTGTCCTTTCCTACCATCAGGCCACTGTCAAGACCATCCCAAATATCGTGATAATGTTGAACTTCACAAAGGGAAAAGACCAAACTCACTTTTTTTTTTCCCCCCCAGGAGGCTTCTAGACTCTTATGCAGATTTGTCCACCTTCTCCACAAATGCTACCTCTGCTTATCAAGAAATATAGGGAGACTTTGTCAGGGTCCATCAGGTTCTATCTTTCCCCCAGGTAATAGCGCCTGCTAGTCTTACTTTTGTGTAACTAAGAGGAACCAGTTAAACGGTTCTTCCCTGAAAAAATAAAGCCTGCTCCAAGGTGCCTTATTATGTTCATCTATAGATTCAAGAGTTCTTGGATTGCATGTTCATTTTAAAATTTCTTCTCCACATGCACTTTCTCTTTATCAAGTCCACAGTAAGTGTTAATAGTAACTATTTCTGGACAATAATATTGTAAGGTGTAACTTTATTTTTCTCTTATTATTCTCAATAAATACATGCTATTTGAAAAATAAAATGCT
>NW_012100987.1:1081574-1090855 GCF_000951045.1 Mandrillus leucophaeus
AAAAAGGATGAGTTTGTGTCCTTTGTAGGGACATGGATGCAGCTGGAAACCATCATTCTCAGCAAACTGTCACAAGAACAGAAAACCAAACACCACATGTTCTCACTCATAGGTGGGAATTGAACAATGAGATCACTTGGACACAGGAAGGGGAACATCACACACTGGGGCCTATTGTGGGTAGGGGGGAAGGGGGAAGGATAGCATTAAGAGATATACCTAATGTAAATGACGAGTTAATGGGTGCAGCACACCAACATGGCACATGTATACATATGTAACAAACCTGCACGTTGTGCACATATACCCTAGAACTTAAAGTATAATTTTAAAAAATGTCTATTTACCTGCCCTATTTGCTTACTTTCTAAAATGAGAGTGCTAGTCACAGATGATGCATACAATCTAAAGACATTTGCTCTGGGTTCTTTACTCGGTTTTTTTTTTTGTGGTGCTCTGCATACATATAAGTTTAAATTCTATTTCACCCTCCATTGTGTAATTTATTTTTTATAAAGCATATAAAAATAGAAGTAATTCTAAAACTTTTATTGTAGAAAGAGAACTAAAGTGTTGCCTCCATTTGTGTTTACATACCACTTTACTGTTAACTAAAAATTTTCTAAGATGGATAGCTCATCCATTGGCATTTTTTCAGGAAAGCTGGCAAAATCTCTCAGGCAATCTCCTTCATATATGTTAACATTTACAAATATGATTTTAATGTTGCTTTAATCTCAAAACATATAATTAAAACAGTATAATCCCAGAGCAACGCTTTACTCTTTCAATGCAAAGTAAACTAGAGGAACGCTTTAAATTACTTATTGGTTGAATTGTCCTTCGTCAGTCACCTTGTCATATATGCTAAATGATATCCAGCAGAGCGCGGTGGCTCATGCCTGTAATCCTTTTCTTCTCTAAGACTTGTGTTTGAGAACTGTTCTCAATTAAACCCTGTTCCATTTAGTTGTAGATAAACCAACAATATAAACTTTTTTTTTGGCACAAAGCTTGTTTTTAGCTTCCAGGGCTGGATATTCATATGTTTTGAGTCCAGGAGTTTGAGACCAGTCTGGGCAACATAGAAAGATCTTGTCTGTACAAAAAAAAAAAGATAAAAACAGAATTAGCTGGGTATGGGTAGTCCCAGCTATTCAGGAGGCTGAGGTGGGAGGATTACTTGAGCCCAGGAGGTTCAGGCTGCATTGAGCTGAGATCGCACCACTACACTCTAGACTGTGTGACAGAGTGAGACCCTGCCTCAAAAAAAAAAAAAAAAAAAAAAAGGCTATCCAAACATTTAAGAAAGACAACAAATGCGGAATGTGCTCTTGATTGACTAAAATATGAAATCCCCTGTTTCAGTTCAAAATGATGAGGGAGCAGCTCATTTACTCCTCTGACTTCATGGGACTGGAGTTACAACAGTGGGAACTGTGATAACTCACACTTCCTGCACAGCTGGGCGGATGAGAAAAATGCTTTCATTGGGAAGAAGATTCCAGACTGGAAGTGAGTTGCTTCTACCAATTTCATAGTAAAAACAGCTTTTTGTACTTTCTATATTGTTATTCTGCAAATGTGTGGCACATTTGTGTATGCTAGGTTAGTTTTCTCATCTGGTCCTGGTTCCTGTTTGAAACTGCTTTGAGGAAGTTAAAGGGAGGGTGCAAAAGTTTCTTTGCAGGGAGGTGGGCGCGCTCAGTCACAGAAACGTCATTATCCTCTCTAGGCTATTTGTGGCCAAATGTCACGGAATTCAGGGGCAAGAGATCCCTTGTATTAGGTCATATCTATTAGATTATTTCATGCTTCAATGAGTCATAGAATCAGAGATTGTTTTAGTTGGAAAGAACCCTAGTGATTTATCTAGTCCAGCGGTTCTAAACTGGCTGGGAATTGTGGCGGAGGATGGGGTGGATGCGGTGGGCGAGGGGTGCATTGTCAAAAGCCACATGACAAACCTCCTCTTCTTGATCAAACCCATCTTCTCCCAGTCATGGCAGGTAAGAATCTCCCAGAGGTGGGAGCGTATATATATATGGAATATATGTATATACATATATGGAAACATGTCAGGGGTTCTGATAGGATTCTCTGGCTGAGAGCCATAAATTTCATAGTCATATGTTTAAGAAAATGAGAAAAGAAATTCCAGAAAAGTGAAGTAATCCCCATCACTGATAGACTCAAGCCCAGAGACCTAATTCTCAGGCCATTCCTCTTGTAACTCTATTGAGGAAATTAAGTATTTAAATATATCTTCCAAGTAATCTCTTTCTTGTGTTATTCTTCAGAATAGGTGCATAGAGCGCAAATGTTGATATAATACTGTTTAGTTCTTTTCTGATTTGTGAAGGTATGTGGACAAGTTGTAACACACCCAGACAGAAACAGGCGTCAAACAGAATTATTGAAGAGGGACTGTTCCTTCGTTTTTCTCCTATTGTGGCACTAGCATCTATTCTTAATGGCGAGACTTGACTCAGTCCCTGTGTCTTTCTAAAAATGTCCCTAGATAGGTTGTTTAAATTAGACTTTTATAAAAAAAGTTAAAATGTTAAGTCATGAATCCATTAACACATATTATTAAATGAGACCTCTCTATTTTTTTTTTACTTTACAGATAATAACTACATAAAATATGCAGTGAGTTTTAATATTAACTTCCAATTCTTTCTTACTCAATGAATGCTGGCAATACGTAGCCAGTATACCTAGTAGAATTGCCAGGCTTCCGGCCTGGGCCAATCTCCTTTTCTTTCTGACTTTGTAGATCCTGTTTTACAGATTCATCATGGTCTACACTAGACTGGCTGCTTCAGGGTTTTTGTTACAACATGTGAAAATTTGGACTTTCCTCGTGTACTTGTTCAAGGTATATAAATATCTAGATGCTAAGTCTTGTTTAAGTGCATTAACTTCTTTATAGAATGCCTTGTAAAATGCAGGCCACCTGCTTTACTGTAAAATATCTGGGATATGCTTTTTGTCTCTCTTTAATCTCAATGCCTAATATCTGTGTTCTTTTTCACCTGCATCCTCTCTGCCAAATTTGTCAAGTTTAATGCCAGCAGATGAGTTTGATCTTTCTGGGTGGGAAGCACCCCTTCCCACTTAAAGTCTCAATTGAAAGTGAATGTCTATTGGATTTAAAAAAAAAAAAAAAGACACTTCAGGTACATACTCATGCTTGGAGGTGTTCTTATTTAAACATTTCGCATCCGGTTGGATACATAGCTATCTTCTGGCTGCTCCTAGCTTCCAATGCACAAGCTCTTCGCTGCCACCCATATCTCGGGCCAACTAATGTGATTTTAAATGATCTAGTAGTCATATTAACAAGAGTAAAAAGGAGCACGTAAAGTCAATTTTAATAATATATTTTAGGCCAGGTGCAGCGGCTCACGGCTGTAATTCCGGCACTTTCGGGGCTCAGGTGGGCGGATCACCTGAGGTCAGGAGTTCGAGACCAGCATGGCCACCATGGCGAAACCCCGTTTCTATTAAAACTACAAAAAATTAGCCAGGTGTGGTGGTGTATGCCTGTAATCCCAGCTACTAGGGAGGCTGAGGCAGGAGAATCGCTTTAACCTAGAGGCAGAGATTGTGGTGAGCCGAGATGGAGCCACTACATTCCAGCCTAGGGAACAGAGCAAGACTCCATATATAGATATCTTAGTTAACCCAGTATAGTCAAAATAACATCATTTCAACATGTAATCAACATAAAAAGTATTAATGAGTTATTTCACATTCTCTATTTCTTACTGAGCCTGAAATCTGGCATGTATTTATACTCATCTCAATGTGAATGCTAAATGCAGAATATTTATTGTCAGTACTTGATCTGTATCCAGATTTCATAACATTTCTGGTTGAAAAGTAAAGCCACACACCCAAGATTTTCCAAACATACTTAAAATATTCCAATAACTAAATTGAGTATCAAAACATAATTTTCCTCTTATATTCACATTCACATTGATAAAACCAGTTCGTGTTTTGAGAAGAATTAATTTGACTTTGAAGCCAAGTATGAATTTCAAAACAATACCTGTGTAAGTTAAGTAAATTCACTAACTCTTGTGTCAATATAGTGTTGTTAACATTGAATTCAAAGGGGGTATACATAAATTGAAAACAACTTTAAATTAATCAATATCACCAAAATGTTCGTCAAATTTTTCTTGTGGTCTTACAGCCCGTTTAGATAGCATTATAAATTGCCATTAAAATCTTGTGTATATTGATTCATGCTAGAAAAATGAGTAAAATCATTATTTCCATGTATTATGAAAAATTTAGATTTCAATATAAATGTTTGTATTTGTCTAAGTCACAAATAAACTTTCCCTTTTCTCAATAGTTCAGATTTAGCTCATTCACATGCAGTGTGAGATCTGTGAGAAATCATTAATCATATTGCCCCTTTCATCTTTGATTTTTGAATATTTGGCAAATATTCCCTTTGTTTCAAGAACATCTTGAATAGGAGTATTAACAGGTAAATTGAGGCACATTAAAATATTAAAGAGCAAATCATGCATCAGACAGCTTTAAACCAGAAGGGCTCCAGGGGTGGAGGTAGTTGAGGGAAAGCTGCTATAGGGTAATCATGGACACAAAGCAAAGAAATTATTTGATTGGTTAAAGTAGAGCAGTAGCCTCATTTGGATCATCTCAGTGGACAGTCCCAGTTGGAAATTAGTTGGCAGTTTCTGATTGGTTACACTTAAATTTCATTTTTTTAAAAGAATATGACTGTTTACACTGGAGCTACCTCAACTAATGGCCTCCCAAGTAATTATTTTAATAGAAGTTAATAGTACAACAAACTTTTGTAAAATGTTTCCACAATCCAAACAAACAGCATTCACAAAGAACACAAGGTCTTTTAATCTATTGCCTTCTATTTGTTTTAACGATTCTATTAACTGACAATGATTAATAGTTTGCACATATTTAATGAGTGATTTTAACAACTGTGTCTGCAACATGTGTCATAGACCCTGCTTCGGAAAACTAAGTACAAATATTTTAAATACCTATCATACAGTGGTAGAAAGAAATAAGAGGGAAATGTCAGTCTATTATTTTAAAATTTCAATAAATCTGGATTTTTAACCTCACCAAGCTGAAGCACTGTTTGTCATGATAGAAACCATTTTTTTCTTATCCTGTTGAAAATTTTTTGACAGATGTACAAGATTAAAAAATATCTATTCTACAAGTTTGATTTTTCAGGCTGTCAATTGACAACATTTCTTCACAAATTTGAAAGTCCTCACTCAGACAGATGTACTCTTGAGACACTCATAAAGGACATGGCTTTACATGCTATCCATATGATGATGACTTCCATACATATCATATGCTCAGCCCTAATCTCTTTCCTGAATTCTAGACTCAAATATCCAGTATCTACGTAACATTTCCAAATTCTTGATTCTCCTGCCAAACTGCCTTTTTACTTAGTTTTCAATAAATGATAACTCCAGGCCAAGACTTTGTGAATTATTTTCAACTCTTCTCTTCATACCCTATATTTAATCCATCAGCACATCCCGTGGACATTACCTTTTGAATGTATTCTGAATATGACAGTTTCTCACCAATCCATTGTTATGACATTAGTCCAACAGGACCTTTTGGGCGGACCATTGCAAAACTTAAGTCTTCCTGTTTCCATTTGTAACTTTTGTCGTCTATTTTTAACACAGCAGTAAGTCAGATCATTCTAAGCTTGTCCTCCACATGTCTTGAAAAGATTCCCATCTCATCAGAGTCTGGTCCGTAAGTGTTGCCATGACCTATAAGGCTATGAATCTCACTCCCAGCTCCCTATCTGTCCGTAACTCCTACCATTTTCAGTTTTTGCTCACTGATTCGTTCTCCTGTGGCTTCCTTGCTGTTCTTCAAATACTTGAATCCTTGGGGTTATTTTTTTGAAACTACAACTCCTCTCTGCAACATGCTTTCACTGACAACCAATGACTCATTCACTTCATTCATGACTCTGCTCAAAGGTCGTTTTATGAGAGAAGCCTTTTCTGAATACCCGACCTAACATATGAAGCTCTCTGGGTCTCTTTACTTCCTCTGTATTTCTTTATCAGTTACATTATACATTTATTTGTTGTGGAGGATTATCTGTATCCCCCTAGAACAAAAGCATCAGCAGAACAATTTAATGCAGCTGTTACTGCTGTATCCCCAGTGATCAGACCAGCACCTAGCACACCACATATTTTCACTTGCAAGTGGGAGCTGAACAATGAGAGCACGTGGACACAGGGAGGGGAACACACACACAGGATTAATAGCTAATACATGTGGGGCTTAATACCTAGGTGATGGGTTGATAGATGCAGCAAACCACAATGGCACACGTTTACCTATGTAACAAACCTGCATGTACTGCACATGTATCCTGGAACTTAAAATAAAATAAAATAAAACAGAATTCTAAAAAAAGATGCTCAATATACAGTTGTTTGGTTAATAAATGATTTAAACTTCTACTGATTAAAACTCAATCAGTAAATCGAAATCTTAGAATATCTGTTTTTTGGATATTCCTGTCTTCTGAGTGTAAATCATTTGTTTGTGGTGGCTTAAATGCATGAAAAAGAAATTAGGCTTTGAAAATAACCAGCTGTTATTTAGATTTTATGCTGCAGGCATTTTGTGGTTGTTTACAACCATGTAATGAGCATTGGCCAATGTCTCTTATGGTTTTGGCGAATAGTTCAATTCACAGAGTCCAGATTTTTCCATTGGTTATTTATTTTTCATTCTTTTCAGTTCAGTCCTATTTTTTTCCATACCAAGCTCCATGTCTATCTCTAAGCAAATCTCAGGTTTCGAGTTAGTGCAGGACTACCTTTCCTATCTTTGTACTGGTACAAATTTTATCATCACAAACTTGAGTGTGCAAAAATATAACCTTATTGTCTATAACATTTTATTTTGGGGCTCTGAACTCCCATTCTGAATGTGGTATGAAACTCAATCCAATAACTTCTGGGAATTTCAGTCACATACATTGATTTTTTGCCGTCAGTTCAGACTTAGCCCAGCCACAGTCAGGACATTTCACGTCCACCTTTCCCCGTGGACTTGCAGATTCACTGTGTGGTGGGGAAAAGGACAGAAGTGGTGGTGGAGGAGGGGTCAGAGTTGTCTTCTCTGTGCTGACTTTGTCCTGTGCCAGGAAGGAACTGCTCCTTCAGGCCCTCAACACTGGTAATGGGGTGTCTCCTCTAATGCACACTGAGACCTGTGGGTCCTGACTGGGCTTCCCTCACTGCCTGGAGCCAGCAGTCTTCTGACATGCAACTTGTCCACTCTGGTCCCCAGTAGATGGTCCACACTGTATCCTTCTGGGGGAGACTTCCCTTGTTTCAGCTTCAGTCTTGACCTTCTGGCTCAGTCTCTCTTATCAAATACCATTTGAGCCAGCAATCCCATTACTGGGTATATACCCAAAGGATTATAAATCATTCTACTATAAAGATACATACTCATGTGTGTTTATTGTGGCACTATTCACAATAGCAAAGACTTGGAACCAACCCAAATGTCCACCAATGATAGACTGGATAAAGAAAATGTGGCCCAGATATGCCATGGAACACTACGCAGTCATAAAAAAGGATGAGTTCTTGCCCTTTGCAGGGACATGGATGAAGCTGGAAACCATCATTCTCATCAAACTGTCGCAAGAACAGAAAACCAAACACCTCATGTTCTCACTCATAAGTGGGAGTTCAACAATGAGAACACATGGACACAAGAAGAGGAACACCACACACTGGGGCCTCTCGGCGGGTGGGGGATAGGGGAGGGAGAGCATTAGGAGAAATACCTAATGTAGGTGACAGGTTGATGGGTGCAGCAAACCACCATGGCACGTGTATGCCTATGAAACAAACCTGCACGTTCTGCACATGTACCTCAGAACTTAAAGTATATATAAAACAACAACAACAAAAAGCCCACATCCTATTTAGATTTTGAACTCTTAGGTCTTATAAATCACAAGGGGTTGTCTCCACCTTTCCTGTGCTTAGAAAAGTTCTCCTCTGTTTCTAATCTCTACAACCCAGATGGGGAAATTCTTTCTGAGGTTTGCTGTGTCTCTGAGCTGTACCTGCAAACCATGGCTCAGGTTCTTTCTTTTCTTGGATCCCTTTATTTAAAGGTGGTTCCATTATTCTTTCCCCTACTATAACCCTGGTACTTAACTCAAGTGGATGGAGGTTCAGAATACCTCTGGGTTTCTGTAAAAAACTATTTCTACCCAACTCAGAGGATTTTTTTCTGAGACTTAAGGGGAAGTAAAAAAGATGTGGCAATCCTGGGTGCCGTGGCTCACGCCTGTAAGCCCAGCACTTTGGGAGGCCAATGCAGGTGGATCATGAGGTCAGGAGATCGAGACCATCCTGGCTAACACGGTGAAGCCCTGTCTCTACTAAAAATACAAAAAAATTAGCCAGGACTGGTGGTGGATGCCTGTGGTCCCAGCTACTCGGGAGGCTGAGGCAGGAGAATGGTGTGAACCCAGGAGGCGGAGCTTGCAGTGAGCCAAGATTGTGCCACTGCACTCCAGCCTGGGTGACAGTACGAGACTCGGTCTCAAAACAAACAAACAAACAAACAAACAAAAGATGTGGGGAAAGTGGTTCTGACTTATTCAGAAATTGTATAGGAGTTAGAAGTGGGCAGAGGAAAATCCTGGTGTCCTTTCAACAGAGTGCTGGGCATTGTCTAACACAGTGGTTTCAAACTGGAAGCATTTGGCAATGTTTGGAGACATTGCTGATTGTCACAACTGGGTGGGATGGCCTGCCCCTGGCCTCTAGTAGGCAGAGGCCAGGGATGCTGCTAACCATCCTACAATAGACAGGGCAGCCCACAAAACAAAGAATTTTCTGGCTTCAAATGTCAATGGCGCCAAGGTTGAAAATCCATGGTCTGGTGAACCGTCTGGGGATTATATGATTCTATAGCAGTGTGTAATTTTCAATTACCTTTCTATGGACCAGTCTACTTTGTATCACTTTAGGGGAAGAAGTTAACTTGTTAAAAACTATTAGTAAAGCAAGTGATTCTTGTTTATAGCAATACAAATGAATTTCGACGACTGGAGACTATTGATTTCCACCTATAGAAAACATGACGTAAATTTTTTATTTTATTGCCCTCTAAGACATTATTCAGTTTCGTATCTATCAGCAGATTTATTTCAGCATTTTTATTTTTTTATATATATA
>NW_012100987.1:1092280-1093127 GCF_000951045.1 Mandrillus leucophaeus
GCAGTGGCCGGATCTCAGCTCACTGCAAGCTCCGCCTCCCAGGTTCATGCCATTCTCCTGCCTCAGCCTCTCGAGTAGCTGGGACTACAGGCGCCCGCCACCTCGCCCGGCTAGTTTTTTTTTGTATTTTTTAGTAGAGACGGGGTTGGCTTCTTAAGGAAATGTCAGAGTTGGGCAGGGGGAAGGGAATTTAACGCAGAGGGAACAGAAGGGGCATAGACAGAGGAATATAATGAGGATCAGTCCATTAGTAAATTGTGAGTGCACCCAGGTGCTTGGGGAAAGAGTGTTCAGGGAAGAATAGATGAGAGAAAAGTTTGGGGGATAATGTAGATTGCGGCCCTAGCGTAAGAGGTTCTGTCACAGGCATTTCCGAAAGTTTTAAATTCCTGACTAGGTCAGACTTAGGTACAGTGCTCTACAAAGTTCTATGCACATGTCTCTGAAAGGGCAAGAAGTCTACACAGGGGAAAAGAGAAACACCCCCTGTATGACTTCGTTCTGGCTACTATAACAAAGCACTACAAACTGCGTAGCTCACCAATACCAGAAATTAATTTCTCACAGTTCTGGAGGCTGGGAAGTCCGAGATCAAGGTGCCAGCAGATTTAGTGTCTAGTGAAGGCCTGTTTCCTGTTTCAGAGATGATGCTTTCTCTCCGTGTCCTCACAAGTGGAAGAGCAAACAAGCTCCCTCGGGCCTCTTCTATAAGGTCACTAATCCCATGCATGAGGACTCCACCCTCCTGATCTAACCACTTCCCTCCTGATACCATCACTTTATTAAACAGGTTCAACATATGCATTTTGGGGAGACACAAAAATGCAGACCGTGCACCACCAGTCCC
>NW_012100987.1:1095927-1096773 GCF_000951045.1 Mandrillus leucophaeus
ACGTAAATTTTTTATTTTATTGCCCTCTAAGACATTATTCAGTTTCGTATCTATCAGCAGATTTATTTCAGCATTTTTATTTTTTTATATATATACACACATATATATATATATATGAAACTGGTTTTAACCAGTTGAGTGATTTCTTCACTAATGAATGGGTTGAATACAACCTTTGACACATGTTAACTTTATATTGGCCCAAGAGTCATGTTTTTAATCTTTAAAAAATTATCTTTTAGCAACCTGTCCATATCTCCTTCCAAATATTTGCTATCGTACACTGGAATGGTCCCTTTTGATCTTACAGGTCACAAATTTTGTTGCTTTTATTTTCTTGGGATCTACACTGATAACCCTAAGCTATGGGATCTGACTATTGGTGTTAGAGTGAGTTGAGGGGTGTAGGGAGTATTATGACGCCCCAAGAGCTCTTTTTCAAACTTTATCATAACACCAATATTGATGTCTTAAAATGAATAATAATTCTTTAATATTAACAAATCAGATTCCTGATGTTTCATGTATTTTTAAACAGTTAGTTTGAATCAGGATCTAAACAAGACCTATACATTGCAACTGACTGTAATGTCTTTTAAATCTTTTTTAAGCTAAAGCTTCCTTTGCAAAGATTCCATATCGTCCACATACCTTTTTATTTTCCTTGCAATTGTATTGTTGACAAAATGTGATCATTCATACACTAAAGTTTCTCACACCCTGAATTTTGTTGATAACGTCTTTGTGCCACTGTTGCCTATGTTTGCTATAAACATGCATTCAATTGAGACACTTGATTAGACTCAGGTTTGATTTTTTTTTTTTTTTTGGCCTGAACACTTCATA
>NW_012100987.1:1098118-1101904 GCF_000951045.1 Mandrillus leucophaeus
CATGCATGAGGACTCCACCCTCCTGATCTAACCACTTCCCTCCTGATACCATCACTTTATTAAACAGGTTCAACATATGCATTTTGGGGAGACACAAAAATGCAGACCGTGCACCACCAGTCCCTCCTCCTGCACCATGCCAACGTCCTCATAGTGTGCTTCTTTCCTTCCTGGGGAATGAAGTGATGAGCTTCAGGGCATGAAATGAAACATCCAAGTAGAAATCAAATCCAGGATCGCTCTTTTCAAAGTCTTTGCTACTTCTGCTGAGAGAATAATCAAGAGCCTTCAGACCCCTCACCTTTATTGTGGAATGGAGAGGAGAAATCAGGCATGCATCCATTATATTATTTTTCTTGTCATTTTAAATTACTAGGTGGCAGTTTTGAAATACTGTACATGGTTGAATGTGGCCTGAAGTAAATACCATGTCTGATGCTGGCAGACAATAGATTTCCACAAGCCTGAAGCATGCAATTTTTAAAGCTCTATTTTTCTCCTCCTCTTTCTTGAGGTGGAGGGTACGTTTTTTTCATATAAAAATAATGTTTTAAGAATATAAAAATAACTTAAAATCCCATCTACATTGAGGGCTTTTGATGTGATCTTCCTTTTTTTCCGTTTTGACTTCATTCCAATCACTCTTTTTGGTTTTCTATCTCATCTCATACCCTAATGATTACTATTTTTATGTCCTTTAATGGTTCTATTTCCACGTTTGTCTTTCTTAAAATGCAGCTTATTTAGTGTTGGAAAAGGGATAGCTCCATTCTTCAATGTTTTTTTTTTCTGGATATCAGGACCCCTAATTCCTGTTTCACATGTAGATTTAGGAAGAGATGATATACAAAACAAAGATGACTCAATTTTGGTTTATCTGCGGCCTTATTCACAGACTCAGCACTATCCCTGGGCACAGAAGTACCTATATGTGTTTTTTTTTTTTTCTTACATATTTTGCTAAAGTTTCTGATTGGAGTACTTTTCAGTTATTCAATCACATTAGTAACAAACGTACCATGGATCGAGCATTGGCAATACATAGTAGACCAAGAGAAATAAGTTCCCTGATACCATGAAAAGAAAATTCCCGTATCTGAAATCAAATTTGCCACCTTTCTCGTATCTCTTATTTCTCTCAGCCACGAAATTATTCTTTTAATCAGAAACCAGGTGCTAAACCTTATCTCCTTTCTCTCCCTTGGCATCTTCCTAAATTGTCAGTAAACAATTTCTGCCAACTCCAGAAACAATCCCTTTTATTTTCACTCTTCTTTTCCATTCTCACTGCAGCACCTGAGGTCTGGATCTGTATACGTTTATCTCAACTCTGGCCAAAACCTCTTTATTGATTATTCTTTCCCTCCTCTTCAATGCTTTCTGAACTTCACATTAATTTTCCAATTGTATTGGTTTAGGTAGGTCAATTTCCTCCTTCAAACCTCTTCAGTTACTACTGCCTAACTTAAAGCAGCATTTCCCAAAGTAGGTTCCAAAAAATGTGGTAATTGCCTTTGACCAAAAGAAAGGTTTTTAAAGTTAGAAAACACTAGGGTAACGAAGTAAAACGTTCGCTCTGGGGATGCTAGTTTTCACTAAAGGACTCTTGGAAGTCTTGGATATTGTTGACGAGATGTTCAATGTGGTTGTTCCCATTCTTACTTGGCCATGAACAGCCTGCTCTCCCCCCGACATTTTTTTTTCTTCCACAGTAAGTCCCATGGGATTAGCTCTATCGGGCATCAGTGTGGGAAATACTGGTCTGTGGTACAAATTCTAAATTCCTTGACCCCTGTAATCCCAGCATTTTGGGAGACCAAGGCAGGCAGATCACCTGAGGTCAGGAGTTCGAGACCAGCCTGGTCAACATGGCGAATCCCTGTTTCTACTAAAAATACAAAAATTAGCCGGATGTGGTGGTGTGCACCTGTAGTCCCAGCTACTCAGGAGGCTGAGGTAGGAGAATCGCTTGAACCCAGGAGGTGGAGGTTGTAGTGAGCCGAGACTGCGCCATTGCACTCCACCCTGGGCAACACAAAGGGGTGTTAGAATATAAACTAGAACGTAACTAGAAGTAGTTATGGTATAACTATAATAAACTATAACTATAACTAGAAATAGTTATTCAGGGGCAGACAGGACCTTTGGAGAAGGTTGAAGTTCCTTTAATAGAGGATGGGAGCAAAATTTAGAAAAAGTCATCTATATGTTATTTGATCATGTTGGATTCCCCCAGGCTGGCACGGTATAGAGAAGAGTGGAGTGCTCCTGGCTCTCTCATTTGTCTTCAGCTCTAAGCAGGGAACAGGAGATGGTGGCTTCTTCAGCCCTTTTTGTAGCTAGCTACGTCTTGTACCAGTGTTATCTGATGCCTGGTGCAGGAAAGAACCCCAAACACCCACTTCCACAAAGTTGCTTAAAGACTTTTTTGCCTTGTATTTGACTCAAATAGTTTTTGTATTTGTCAGGCTGCCATAACAAAATACCATACGTTAGGTAGCTTAAACAACAGAAACTTATTTTCTTATAGTTTTCAGGGTGCTAGAAGTTTGAGATCAGGTTTCTAGCATGGTCTAATTCTGGTGAGGGCTCTCTTCCTGACCTGTTGATGGCCACCTTCTTGCTGTGTCCTCATCTGATCTTTCCTTGTCGTGTGCACCTTGAGAGAGAGAGAAAGAGAGAGTTCTCTTCATCTTCTTATGAGGCCATTACTCCTAATACGAGGGCCCCACCCTCATAACCTCACCTCCCAAAGTCCCCAATTCCAAACACCCTCCCATTGTGGTTAGGGCTTCACTATTATGAGTTTAGGTTGGGGGACACAATTCAGTCTACAGCAGTTTTGAATGTCAGCGTTAACCAGTCTTATAAAAGCAGAAGGAAGATTTAGCAAAAGGACTCATTGAAATGGTACTAATTTAAAGAAATTCTTCTTTTTCCTAGAATCTCAAGTGGAGTAGAATTTCTTGCCAACAGAGGCTTCTGTCAGCTCATGAGCCTCCTCTTGGGCCGTGTGTATGTGTTTCCACTTTAAATCCACCTCACCTGTGCTTTTCAGAGCCTACCCCTCATTCTCAGGATTTAAAACTGAAACCTCTTCTTGTTATTTTACTTCGTTTAAATTGCACAAAGGGGTGTTAGAATGTAAAGTTTGGGGTTGGCTCATGACAGCAGTAGGGAAAACAGTTAAACATTAAAGGGGAAGGAATCCACTCACAGAAGAAAATCACAACCCTGGGAGAACTACACTCAGAGGGCCAAATGGCTTTCTCTCACTGCTGGCTAATTTCTTGTGAATTAGGGGAAGTGCCAAGAAACATGAGGACTCAGAGCCCTCTGCCAGGATCTGGGTATTTCTTGCCTCTTAACATCTGTCTTATTTAGGCCTCACTATAAATTTGATGAGATTTCTTCCTGAACTAATCACAGAACCTCGTAGGGCAGCAGACACCATTTCTTGACTCTGTGGCTTTATATAGGAACATGACTTTAATGGGTCCTTGCCTGTTCATTCCAGTGCATAGTTTACAGTTCCCTGGTCCCACTTCTGGTCTGAATACTGGGCTGTGACGCTGCACAGAGGAGTGGCTTACCTTCATTCTGTTCAACAGATAACGATGAAGCATCGGACGCCAGGCAATGGTAGGGGGTGGGGATAAGGCTGTGAGCACAATGGAGAGAAATTCCTGCCCTCATGGAGCACATATTCTTGTGCTTTGTATATTTGGCATCTTTTTCACATTATGATTGTACTCTCACACTGAACACTTCCATGTTTAATTGGAG
>NW_012100987.1:1102447-1103474 GCF_000951045.1 Mandrillus leucophaeus
CAACTGACTGTAATGTCTTTTAAATCTTTTTTAAGCTAAAGCTTCCTTTGCAAAGATTCCATATCGTCCACATACCTTTTTATTTTCCTTGCAATTGTATTGTTGACAAAATGTGATCATTCATACACTAAAGTTTCTCACACCCTGAATTTTGTTGATAACGTCTTTGTGCCATTGTTGCCTATGTTTGCTATAAACATGCATTCAATTGAGACACTTGATTAGACTCAGGTTTGATTTTTTTTTTTTTTTTGGCCTGAACACTTCATAGGTGGTGCTGTGTACTTCCACCAAGAGTCTCAAACAACTAGCTGTCTCTGGTTTTGTCATATTGGTAGCTGTTGAGTATCACTGCCTAGATTGATTTTTTTTTTTTTTTTTTTTTGAGACAGAGCCTCGCCTTGTCACCCAGGCTGGAGTGCAACAGTGCAATATTGGCTCACTGCAACCTCCGCCTCCCGGGTTCAAGCAATTCTCCTATCTCAGCCTTCTGAGTAGCTGGGATTACAGGCTCGCGCCACCATGTCTGGCTAATTTTTTGTATCTTTTGTGGAGATGGGGTTTCACCATGTTGGCCAGGCTGGTCCCGAACTCCTGACCTCGTGATCCACTGGCCTTGGCCTCCCAAAGTGCTGGGATTACAGGTGTGAGCCACCATGCCCGGCCTAGATTGATGTCTTTAAATTAAGGATGTGCAGTGCATGTTTAATAGTTATCAACCTCGTTTTCCCTTAGGCTTAATCTTCACCTCTCTGTTGGCACGTTCCATGGCTGTGGGTAGTCACCTTGCAGTGAAGTAGTAAAGGTTTCCCTAAGGAGGTGAATGCTTCTTTTTTTTTTTTTTTTTTTTTTTATTTTTTTTTTGAGACGGAGTCTCGCTCTGCCGCCCAGGCTGGAGTGCAGTGGCCGGATCTCAGCTCACTGCAAGCTCCGCCTCCCAGGTTCATGCCATTCTCCTGCCTCAGCCTCTCGAGTAGCTGGGACTACAGGCGCCCGCCACCTCGCCCGGCTAGTTTTTTTTTGTATT
>NW_012100987.1:1107564-1142805 GCF_000951045.1 Mandrillus leucophaeus
TGGCAGGTGCCTGTAGTCCCAGCTACTCGGGAGGCTGAGGCAGGAGAATTGCTTGAACCCAGGAGGTGGAGGTTGCAGTCAGCCAAGATGTACCACTGCACTCCAGCCTGGTTGATAGAGTGAGACTCTGTCTCAAAAAATAAAATAAAATAAAATAAAATAAAATAAAATAAAATGGATTCTAGCTGTCTTGTTTACTATATCATTGTGCCTGAAACATCATAGGTATTCAATATGCATTTGTTTAGTTAATTAATTTATAGACCACCTTCCACAGGGCATTTTTTTATTGGCACCTCTTCCCCTTACATAGTAAGCAAAAATTTTCATACATGAGAGACTCCTCATTGCCTAGAATGATTTAAACTAGTAATAAAGTTTGTTGCCCATCCATAGGCCTTTAATAAAATATTGCTGACCTGCTATGAATCAGCAAAGCCGAGGACTCCCATGCTCATAACACTATCATCCTCACCACTGTTAACTTTCCCTGTACCCTGGGATCACAGCCCTATATCCAGTGGGGTACTGGAGCCAGCTCGTACAGTATCTTGCAATATCTGACTAAGAAATTTTCAAAAAGTTTGCAAGCCAATTGGCATCACATCAGTAGGTTGAAATTAACTACGATGGGGAGTATTTACACTGTGGAAATTGGTAATTATTACATATCCGTAGTCTCCCTCCATGCCTCCAGCCAACTGTTAAAATTTATGAACACACCACTGGACTAGATGGAAAGATAGGGTACAGGATCATATCACTGAGCCACTGAGTCCTGAACTCCCTTCTAGAGTCCTTGCCAAAGAAATTTCAAATGTCTTGTGGTTTAAGTCCTTGCTACTCAAAAATGTGGTTGGTGAATCAGCAGCGTTGGCATCACCAGACAGCCTGTTAAAAATGTAGTCTCAGGCCTTGCTCCAGACTGGCAGAGTCAGAATCTGTATTTTAACAAGAACCCCAGTTAATGTAAAACACTAACATTTGAGAGCACAGGTTCACGTCAACAGTTCTCAAACTTAAGTGGGTATCAGAGTCAGCTGAATTGTTTGTTTAAACCCAGATTGCTGGGTGAGTTTTCCATTCAGTAGATCTAGGGGAAGGACCTTGAGAAGTTATATTTTTAACAAATTTCAGGCTGCTGCTGCTGCCGCTGCCGCTGCCACTGCTGGTGTTGTGGGACTTTTCCTTGGTTCAGCTAAAGACAGGGTCCTTGTCACACCGCCACAGAAATTTAGGCTCGCAGACAATTTGAAGAGTGAGAAAAACGGGATTCATCGGGCAAAAAAGGAACAGAAAGGGAAACAGATTCTTAGCAAAGTGAGAGGGAGTGCTTTCCGCCTCACAGTTTGAATCCCGGGTTCCACTCAGGAAGAGGAGGGGCCAGGCTCCTCCAGGCTGCAAAGGGTGTGAATTTCTGTGGCTCCTCCCCCGTGCGCATTCCTCCCAGTGCGCAGGCTGGTTAGAGTTCCGCCAGGAAACCCTTCCCACCTGGCTGAGTCACGGGTCTGGGAGCACATTTTGAGAATCACTGGTAGGTACGTCTGTCATTGGGTGCATTTTTTGTTTGTTTCTTGGAGCTGAACGGTATCCTGATAGAGGCAGTAGTGGGCTGGTAAATGTTTAACAATTGGTTCTCTCATTAAAAAAAAAAAAAAAAAAAAAAAGCCTTGATTTGCGTTTGCAGATTACATGGTGTAAATACTTACCCACCGCTTGGCCAGTTGCAGGCTACCAACATGGTGCCACTGAAAGTGGAGTTGAAATGAGTGTAGGTGGCTCTCCTGAGCCTGTGTGAGCTGACGCTTGGACAGCACTGAGGCTGGCCAGAGACAGCCGAGAAGTCAAGCAAGGAATTGTTAAAAAGCTTTCAGCAGAGTGACTTTATTAGATTTGGGTTTTAGGTGGATCTGTGTTTCCTGGCTCACTTTAACAGGGTCTAATAGAGTTGGAGATCCCCGTAGAAGACTATAGCAATATTTCCAGCTATGAAGCTGAGGAGTGTTGCCAGAGGAGGGGAACAAATGTGAAAACTAGTGTATTAGTGTGCTTGGGCTGGCCTAACAAAATACCACAGACTGGGGAAGCTTAAACAACAGAAACCTATTTTCTTACAGTTCTGGAGGCTGAAAGTCTAAGATCAAGGGTCGGCAGGTTTGGTTTCTCCTGAGACGTCTTTGCTTGGTTTGCAGATGGCTACCTCTTCACTGTGTCCTCACCTGACATTGTCTCTGAGTGTACATCCTTGATGTCTCTTCCTCTTTTTATAAGGACATCTGTCATACTGATTAAGACCCTATGCTTATGACTTCATTTAACCTCAATTACCACTTTAAAGGCTCTATCTCCAAATAGTCACTTCGAGGGTTAGGGCTCCAACATATGAATTTTAGGAGAACACGGTTTAGTCCATAACAGCTAGTTAGGAGGTAGTTTTGTGGCCTAGTAAGTATAGGGGCTGAGGGCAAGGGTGCAATCTAGGATGGCTCCCAGAATTGCAGGTTGGGCGAATTTTGGTGATAAGATTAGGAAAATGGGCTGGGTGTGGTGGCTGACTCCTGTAATCCAAGAACTTTGGGAGGCCGAAGTGGATGGATCACTAAGGTCAGGAGTTCGAGACCAGCCTGGCCAACATGGCAAAACCCTGTCTCTACTAAAAATAAAAAAATTAGCCACGCGTGGTGGCAGGTTCCTGTAATTCCAGCTACTTGGAAAGCTGAGGCACGAGAATCGCTTGAACCTGGGATGCAGAGGTTGTAGTGAGCTGAGATCACACCACTGTACTCCAGACTGGGTGACAGAATGAGACTGTGTCTCAAAGAGAGGTGGGGAAGAGGAGAAGATTCTAACAGGGTTTGAGTAAAGGTTAATTTTATGTCCTTTATAAAATGATATTTAACAGCAGCTTAGTTTTTGCTTTTTCCTGTGGGAACTTGCATATGGTAGAGGATTTTTTTAAAACTCTGACGCTATCAAAATCCAAACTATTTGGAGCCCCACATATGGTTGCCAGGTAAAATACAGGATGCACAGTTAAATTTCAATATTAGATTAATAAAAAATGTTTTAGTACACGTTTGTCCATATATTGCATGGGACATATTTCTACTAAAAAAATCCTCTATTTATTTGAAATTCAAGTTTAACTGGTAGTCCCGTATTTTTATTTGCCAGCAACCCTAGCTTCCTATGTAATCATCAGGGAGACACTTTTGATTGGCTGCACTCAAATTATACTAAATGCTGTGAAGGTTCCTGTTGATATCATAGTCGGTGGTCATAGGTGCTTTGTAATAGGAAGTGTAGATGCGGATTTCACATGGGCTGTCTGTGAGGTTGGAATGAGGAAAGCAAGAGGACGAATGATTGCAGAAAATTCAGTGTGAGTCACTGGAAAACTGGTTACATGTGAATGTGTGTTACTGTCCATGTAAGTGCGTCTGTAGTTTTTGGTCACTGGCCTGAAATGTCTTTTTTAGAGATTATCTGAATCATTTCTCCAGTGTTTCTGTACTTGCACTTACAGTCAACTGAAGTCTTAGCAAAGAATCCCATGTGTGTTTCCAATATTAGAGTGTGTGATTCCTTTACTCCAGGAATGTCCTGCTTTAAATCAAATGTTTGGTCTCGATTGTGAATCCCTCTGAGCAGGACTCAGCTGGCCCTACTCCTGGGTGAGACCATGTCTGTGCATGCTTTCCACACCTGGGGCCTGCCTGGCAGGCATTCCCCACACAGCCTGGGCTCCTGAAAGCCTCCTGGGGAGATGAACGGGAATCTGGAGCACAGATGGGCCTTTACCTCCCAGCAGATTCTGGCTAGAAGCATGGCCCCAGCTCTTAGAAGGATAATCATGTCCATGTGTAAGTTTGAAAATATGAAATCATAAAAGTGTGTGCAATTTTGTGCATTCAATGATATATATGGGTGATCCTGTGAGTAGAACATAATCAAATTTTAGGTCAACAAAAATTTCTATGGGCCTAAAATATTTTCAGATCTTTTAGCAGATTTTTAAAGGTGCTATCATTTACATTGGGTAGAGCGTGTCTTAATCATCTTTGTGTTTCTCAGTCCATACAAAAGTAAGCGTTCCCCTGCTCTTACATCATATTCCTAACCTTTGTTAAAAGTCCCATCATTTACCCAGTCAAATAGCACTAATCATACAGGAGCCACCCTAGATTCTGCCGTCTCTCAAATCCTCCTTGATCAATACATTACGTCCTTTCAGTTCTACTTAAACCCTCCCCAATCTTCCTTTCCTTTGAATCTCTCCTTCCTTAGTCTTACCTCAGTTGAAGGATTGCTGTGGCCTCGTCCCATCCCTGAAATAACTTGTATTTTGTTGGGGCACAGAATCAATGAACAGACTAGGTGGCATTCATTTTGTAGTTTCATATTTGAGCTTGTGCCAAATTATCTTTGTCTACTTTCCTGATAGGGTGACTAGAAGAGCCTCACGAATGGTCACAGCCTGGAGAGTTAGTGTGGGCTGGAGAATGAGAACGTGGACTCTGGAGCCCGCCTGCCAAAGGTCAATGTCCAGCCCTGCCACCGTGGGCCCTTGGATAGGTAGCTGAAGCCCACTGTGTCTCAATTTTCTTGTGGGCCAAAGGAGATAATAACCATAGTGTTATTATAAGGATTAAATCAGTGCCTTGCACAAAGCAAGTACTCTGAGTGTTGGTTAAATAAAATGGTGGGTTTAGGGTGGATGCAGGGTCCGAACCTGTCTCTTACCATATCTGCCACAACTTGGGAACACACCAGGGGTATGGCTGTCTCCTCATGACTGGATGATGATTCTGAAAGATCCAGAACTTGGTTCAACACCTGCTCACTGAAATGGGGCAGGCTCTGGGCAAGATATCTGGGATATTAACTTATCTTTAGATTTGTATGTACAAGGGAAGACAGGGGACAGGGGATGCTGAGACAAGATACGCAATGTACCTACCGTGGACAAATTGGTTCTGGAGAGCTGCAGACCCTGCCCAAGAAGTGATGTCAATAGGCAGTACTGGTATTATCCATTTATTGATTTGTTTTCCACCTACATTTATTGTACATGTACCTCTTCCCTAGGCCAGGTACTCGGGCATACAAAGATGTGCAAAGAATTATCAGTAACAGTCAAAATCAGCAAATTGTGTACCCTCACAGAGTTCAAGGTGAGATAAGGTGGCGAAGAACCTGATTCAGAGAAACAGGGACATTCAGGGTCTAGCAGGCCAGGCAAGCATATCCTGGCTGTCACTGAAGAGCAGAGCTCAGCAATCCAGAAGGAGCACGAGATGAAACTGTGCTCAGGCGTGATGAATATATAGGCTGGAATTACCAGCCAGCATCTAGTCACAGGCCCATAATAAGAGCTCATCTATGGCAAAGCCAACTTGGGGGTGGAGGTGGGGCTAGATAGGACTCTGGGGCCACAGGAGAGATCTCTGTCCTCATTGGAGATTCTTGTCCCATATGGCAGCCAAGAGAATGCTTCTGTTCCGGATTTGCTTCTAAGATATCTGGTTCAGAGTCTGATTTGACCATGAAAGTGCCTCATGGGGCTGGCTGAGTAGTTTTCCTGCTTCCCCCTTAAGTACAGATTTGCACAGAATCAGGGCAGGCTGAGCTGGCAGGAACAAGGTATTGCTCAAGTACTTACTCTTTGTAAAGCTGATGTGGTTTGGATCTGTGTCCCCATCCAAATCTCATGTTCAGTTGTAATCCCCAGTGTTGGAGGTGGGGCCTGGTGGGAGGTGATCGAATCATGGGGGTGGAGTTCTCATGACTGGCTTAGCACCATCTCCCCTTGGTACTGCATAGTGAGTGAATTCTCATGAGATTGGGTTGTTTAAAAGTATGTGGTCCTTCCCTCCTCTCTTCCTCTTGCTCTGGCCACGTGAATTTCTGGCTTCTCCTTTGCCTTCTGCCATGATTGTAAGTTTCCTGAGGCCTCCCCAGAAGCTGCGCAGATGTCAGCATCGTGCTTCCTGTATAGCCTGAAGAGCTGTGAGCCAATTACACCTCTTTTCTTTGTAAATTACCCAGTCTCAGGTATTTCTTTATGACAGTATGAGAAGGGACTAATACAAAAGTACTGTGTTAGGTACCTGAACCATGATGCAGAAAGAAAAACAAAATCTTTCTCTCTAGGAGGAGTTGATGGTTTAACAAGAGCTATGGCCAACACAGAACATGCAGAACCAAACATATTAGGACACATCTCCAGCCTCCCCAGTGGTCCCCACCTCCTCATTTTATCAACAGCACTCCACACATGCCAATATTTAGGTGCTGCTTCATTTAGTGCATCTATTAGAGATTGTTAAGATTTAGTTTCCTTAAAAAAGAGGATCTTAAGTATTGCAGAAGATTTGAAAGAAGACATTGTGTCATATAAAGAATAGATGTTTTTCAGGTTCTTAATGCTGTAGATATACTAGAAATTTATGTCATAACCACTATTCTTAATTCCTGCTTTATTCTTTTACAGAGATTGTCATGGGGTTATAAGTAACTGAAAACCCAAACCCATGCAATTAAATTATAGGCCCTTTCTGCTAAGTTTTGTAAGGTTGTAAAATACATTAGCAGTGTGCTTCTTTGGTTTGTGTCTTGGTATTTTAATTTTAAGAGTATTTGGCCAAATAGAGATAACCTGGGACTAATCTAATGCAGCATCCCTTGCCTTATTTTCAGAAAAAGTCATCATCTTCTTTGAAAACATGTGTTTTCTGTTCTCTTTGAAAAGATTCTCATCTTTTTCAGATGTCTTCTCCAAGTCTGTGGAGTCAAAGAATTGCCAGCCTCTGAGATTTATTGGTAGGGATTTTGCTGAAGCATAGGGTGGGTGATGGGGCCGACTTCAGACCTCCTGAGGAAGGAGTTTTGGGGAGGAGTGGAGAGAAGATGTGGTGTAAACTACCTTGCTTGTGTCATGCTCACTAACCTGATGTCACTGTGCTTTCTGTAAGTAAACGGCTTCTCATTTTGACAAAGTCACTTATCAGAAGCCTTACAGACGTGATTTGTTGTACTCTTCATCCAGCATGGTAGTTAGGAAACTATGGGCCCTGGTGTGAATTTTGGCTTTGCATCTACCAACGCTTTGAAATAGGTAATTCTGTGGTTCTTTTAACTCTTGGAAGTGGAGACTTCATGACGCCGATTTTAGTAGTGGGCTACTGCCGAAGGGGGTGTCTGCCTGTGGTAGAGCACTCACTCTCTGTCAGAAATCAGTGAAGGTGATTTGACGATCAGACTACTCCCTGGTCTAGAGAAGGGTGGGGAGCTGTTGGAAGAAAGTAGGTCCTCCAAAGAGAGGCACTCCTGTGGGGGCTGGTCAGCCCCGCAGTAGTCCTGGGAGACCCAGAGGCTGCCCCAGATGGAAGCCGTCTTTTAGGCCAGTGGAAAGCTGGACACAGAGGAAGATGGGGCTTTTGCTTCTCTTGGGGTGACAGCACCTCCTCTGGCCAGGGTTTGAGAGGGCCTCACCATGCATCTCCGGCCAGACCTGCCTGCAGCCCTGTCCCACTGCCCCTTTGTTCCAGGTGGCCCCCTGAGCCCTCGGTTATCCAGCAGCCTCATTAGCTAGTGAGCTCAGCGGGTGGAGGAGAAAGCACCCAGCAAGGGTGCTTAGAAAGGCCTTTTCTAAAGCCTAGCGTGCAGAGACAGAGACAAACCCTAGTCTCTTCCCTGCCCAGACAAAATCCCGCGCTTCCCTCCCGCCCTCCCCACTGCAATTCTAAGGGAGTTTTTCCATGTCTTTCCCTCTGCATTTTCTTCCCAAGGATAATTGGAGGAGGAGAGCTAGGGAAGGGAAGGGGTGGGAAAGGGTATGCACGTTGTCATTTCTCACTGGAGCCTAACTTCGGAGCAGCTGGATTCCAGACGCCCTCTTGACTAAATGATGCTCGCAGGCTCTGCTCCGGGAAACTTGCCGGGCGCCGGTCGCGCCGATAACCAGTAGATGGCGCTCCGCCCCCGCTCAGCCGTCCAGGGAGCCATGGCGCCCGGAGCTGGGCTCTGAGGTCCAGACTGGTGTCACCCGCGCAGGCAAGAGGCAAATATTCAACCTATTTCATGCATTTTGAGAAAGAAAGCCTTTCTATTTAGGTTCACTCCAGATTCTCTGGAGATGTGTTTGGAAAACCCCCTGCCACTGAACTCATCACTGTGGCCTTTTATTCACTTACAAAATGCTTCCCCCGAATCCCAGCTCAATTACCTTTTGTCTCCCCTCTGTCCTAATACTCTGGTCTGGATGCATGAAAAACAAAACAAAGCGGCAAGGTTAGACGTCCCTTTTCTCTTCCAAAATGGTGTGTCGTTCTTATTTTCCAGAGCCTAATGGAACTGGTAACCTTGCTGCCCAGAGATATATATACACACACACACATACACATACACACACACATATATATACATATGCATACACACACATATATATGCAGTGTATGTGTGTTTGTGTAGTACAGTATATATGTGTGTGTGTATTTCACAAACATGTACTTTTGCCTAAAGAAAGAAATAAAAATAAATAAATAAATACTTCTTTCCCTCTGGGCAAACGTACATGCTTTTAGATAACGTTTTCACCAGTCTACTCAAACCTTATGTTTCCTTGTCATTTCAGAGGTCCAATATCTGAAAAACTATCATGAATGTCTGATAGTTAATCAATTCAACAACTGGTTACTGATTGCTGCTGGTATGCAAAGCCTTATACTCTGTTGTGGGGAATACAAATATTACATTAAATCCTTACCTTAAAGAATTTACCACCTTATCTTAGAAAAATAGCCCTTGGACAATTAGAGCTAAAGCAATGTGTATAAGCATTTGAATATATGCACAAAGGCTGCAATGTGTGTTAGTGTGTGTGCTATGGTTGATTGGGACTGAGGTCTGGAGGACTGTGGTAGACTTTTAGAGTGATATATCTAATAGTGAATGTCAGATTGTTTGATTGCTTCAGGGTGCCATGCCTAGTTTGAGCTGATAGTACGTTCTATCAATAAAGATGTGAATTAGGCTCCAAAAATAACTACATTTACCTTAGGTTGATAAAATGATTTACCTTTTCTTTTCCTTTTTTCTTTTTTTTTTTGAAATGGAATCTTGCTGTGTTGCCCAGGCTGGAGGGCTGTGGCGCGCTCTCTGCTTACCGCAACCTCTGCCTCTCAGGTTCACTCAGTTCTTGTGCCTCAGCCTTCCAGGTAGATGGGATTACAGGGGTGCACCACCACGCCCGGCTAATTTTTGTATTTTTAGTAGAGACAGGGTTTCACCGTGTTGGCCAGGCTGGTCTTAAACTCCTGACCTCAAGTGATCCACCCCATTTACCTTTTCTAAAGTGCTTCCACGTGTATTATCTCAGGAATGATACTTTGCCAGTATTTCATGCTGTGACTTACATTCAACAATAGAGAAGCAAGAGATGAACGTATAGATATTAAGGAATAATGCATGACCAGAACTCAGAATGCCAGTTATACTTTCATCTATTTTGTTTCCTATGGTCTCTCTGTATTTTTTCCTCCAGAAAATATTTGGTAGATTTGGATGGAAAGGAAAAATTCCTCTGGTGGGAAAGCAAGTGGACTCTGTGTGTGTGTGTGTGTGTGTGTGTGTGTGTGTGTGTGTGTGTGTATACTCCTGCATGCTATTAAATGTCTTCCCAGAGGTCTTGGTCTGTTGCAATAGCCTTGCCAATCCTTCAATTACTGTTTTTCTTTCATGAGAAATTGTTACTAGAATGCACTCACCCTTTTAGGGAGCTGTGAATGTGGTTATAATTGCTTGTTTCTAAGATAATTGGCCTGACTGCATAGCCCTGGAAAAGTTACTTGAACAAATGGAATGTGGAGGAGAGCCTGAGCTGCATTCAGACATAGTCTCAGCTGCGAGGCTTTGCTGCCGTCCATGGGCCACTGTCCTGGCAATCACAGTGTATTGCAAGAGAAGTGAAACCAGAAATGTCTATACATAAGGCCACCTCAGAGTGAAAAGACTGCTTGAGTTTTGACATTTCTTTGAAGGAGGGATGTTCTTTTGATGGTAAAATGACCTATTCTAGCTTTCGATGGGTTCTAATCCAAGAGCTGTAGATTACTAGACTCTCAGATGGATTCCATTACCTCTTTACAGGAGGCTCTGGAGATTCAGGAACTGAATGTTATCCGAGTCTGCAGGAGCAATGGAAAGGAAAGAGAATAGTGAAAGGTTGATTGATTTCAGGCATTAAATCAATGTAAAATTTTCCAACATCTATATTATTGGTACTATCAATAACCTTTGGTGGCACTGATCAGAGTTGTGCTAATGCATAACAAGCTGACATGAAATGACCATGTTCTTTGGCTCCTGGGGAAAAACAAAAAATACTTAAAAGTATAGGCTCCTGAGGATAACAAAATGCTGCTAGTTTTGTTCCCCTCAACACTCCCCCATACTTTCTTAAAAAAAAAAAAAAAAAGAAGGTCCTAGAAAACATTTCGTGATGTGTATCTGTTCAATAACTGAAACTTGGTTACCAAAAAGAATCTTTAGATTGTGAAGAGCAAGAGCTTAATCGTTCACTGGGAAAACAGAGACCAGTGTTGTAAAAAGGTGAGAGTAACCCAATCAAGAACACCTAATTTAATGAAGGTATGCCCAGCCGTTCCAGGATTTATGGAAAGGTGTAAACACAGTCAGGAAAATCAACCTAACAACTCAGTGTGGCTCTTCTTTTATTTCTTGTTTTCAGTTTTCTTAACAATCTTCTCTTTTTGTTAAAGACTTACAGGGTTACAGCATCGTACAGGCTGTATGTAAAGCATTGTCAGGATTGGAAACTATCTGAACTTGGCCAGTTTCAAGGAAATATTGCAAAGAGTTGTTACCCAAAGAACTTTCTCCAAGACTTGCTGGATTACCAGGCAGGGTCTGTGTCAGGGTGCTACCAGGAGCAGTGAGCAATGTGGCTCATTTTGTTAAGAATTTTTTTCAGTGACTAGCAATTTAAGCATGCTTTTGCAAGCTACCACTTAATTTTTCAAACAGTTACTGCAGAACCAGGCAAATAGTATGCTTCCTTTTCAAAGTTTTTTTTTTTTTAGTCATGAAAACACAATTATAATTTTCTACCATATTAAAACACAGCAATTCTGCAGCCATTAAAGAGAATGAGAGACCTGAATGTAGTGACATGGAGAGATTTCAAAGATGTACTGTTAAGGGAAAAAAGCAACAGGCAGAAACTATGTTTAGGAAACATTTATTATTTAAATATAGAGAAAAATGATGAGAAGCATATGCAGTAATCTGTAAATTTGGTTACTATTGGGGCGAAAAATGGCAGTGCATGAGGGGTAAAAAGTAAACTTTTGCATTTTACTCTCTGTACTTCTATGTTGTTTGAGTCTTTTTTGTTGAAATATATTAATGTATTATTTATGTAATAAGATACTTTTTAAAGTGTGACTGTAAATATCACAGCTTTTCAAACACACTGAGAAAAGCAGTTATTTCATCTTCTAGTTTGTGTCTTGAGTATACATACATATCTTTTTATTTCATTTACTGTAGTGCAGGTAAGAAGGGGTTAAGCCATCTAGGTCATTTTTAAACGTCTGGATTCTTGCAATCAAAGCAATCAAAATCCATTTCCACCTTAGCCCTCTGCCACCATTCATCAAATAGGTCCCGCTCTGTTGGGAAGACAATGTTGTTTCACAAGTAGGAAAAAACCCAGCTGCAAATGGTTTGCACAGCGCTGGTAGGGAGAAGTCTGCTGAGGATTTCAGGAGAAAGCGGTCAGCGTGTCTGGTCCTGTGAGGGTCGTGGTGTGAGCTTTGTTTTCCTACAGTGAAAGCTTCCCTGAACATCCTGGAGAGGAATGAAAAATGTTCTGACCTGCAGAGAGGGCATCAGGAATGAGTGTTAAACTAATTCTAACATGGAAGAAATAAGCATCGGGAGTTCTCTCTGAAGGAATGGGAGCTGCAATTCCAAAGGAGCCTGCCTGAGCTGTCTTTCTGGTTTCATTTGTGTTGTCAGAAGCTCCACAGTCACTTCTTTTGATGTCTCACTTTCCTACATTGTCTGTTTCCAAACCACATTTTTGGGTTAGGGGAATTCTATGCTGGCCTGGGTGTATATGGGGATTCTTGGTGAGGGCGTGAGAGGTTTTATATTTTTATTTTTATTTTTTTTCTTTCTAGCCCTACCTACCTTTCACCTCCCTTATGGGAAGACTTTATGTACAACCTCCACAAGGTAGAGAGATGTCATAGAAGAGGGACATATGGAACCACAGTGCTGTAATTTTCCTGGCAAAGAGTAAAGCTTATTACTTTGTCAGTATCTAACAGAATCTTTGTTTCTTCCTGTTTAAATATGATTCTGAGGCTCATGGGTGTGGCCAGGTCATTTTTTGGGTTCAAGCAGGACTAAGAATTGCTAAAGGAATTTGGGAAGGAGTTGGAGGGAACTACTTCTTCACAAAACTGTCCCCCTGGTGGAAGGGTTTGCTTATTTTTCCCTTCATAGATTCCTGCTGGATGGCCAAGTGAGTATCAGTGTGAAAATGTTTTAGAAGAGGTACCGGCTATTAGGTACTGAAAGCAGGCATAAGCCATGGAGCATCACCAGGTCATTCTCCCTTGCACAGTTCACGATTCAGACCTTTCCCCAAATGCTTATAAAGCTCCCAGTTTCTTACCTAAAAGGAGACTTTAAACTGGAAAAAAGTACATATATAAAAGCTATAGTTCAAGACATGGGGACATAAAATAAAATGTGGAAAGTTAAAGAAGCAGCACTATTTAATATATATAGAAAATTATCATAATCTCCAAACCTAGAGAAAAATAGTAGTAGATGTCTTAGTGTGTGCTTCTCCAGGCATGTTCACTTTCTCTGAGAACAGACACCACTCTTCACTGCCCACAGCCAGCGCTACCCTTCTGCTCCTGTTATGTGGAGCAGACCCAGATGGTGGACATTTGACCCAGGAATGTTGCATCTAGAGACTGGGTTAGGCCAACAGGTTCCGTAATGGGGGTTTTATTTTTGAAATACACCCGATGTGTCTCCACTTCTCAGCATTCTCTTTCTTTCTCTGAAGTCCTTCTGCTGTTTTTGCCCTGGGGAAGAGGAGGAGAGGAGAGAAGCATTTCTAGGCTGATAGGTTCAGGTTCAGGTGTCTGTGTCTTGTCCTGTAGAGAAGCCCTTTATTCATGTTACCAGAACCACAAGGTGCCTCTCAGGCAATAGAGTAGAGATAATTGAGTAAAGGGTCAAGGCGGATGGGCCAAGCAACAAGCCAATCGTTTGCCTTTGCAGGAGTTAAGAGAAAAATTCTCTCTCTGAGTGGAAGAATTAGAAAAAGGCATCCCTCTGCATGGAGGAAGACTGGCAGATGCATGCTTGGCCAACTGACCAGTGTCTTTTTGCAAAAGTCAAAGGCTGTCTTTTTCCAGACCAAAGCAGCCCAATGCCAGGGAGCACCACTTGGCAAGCATAATGCGGATTGTTTCAGACTCTTCTTGCTCCTTTGGCCTTTGTGCAGTGCACGCATGGCTCAACCATACACAGAAACCCTGAGCCCGATAATCACTTCCCAGAGACTCCACGTTCCAGCTTGATGTCCAGAAAGTGACTGAGATTTCCTAGGCCATTGAAGAGGGATGAGGAATGAGGAGGGACATGGCTGATGGGTGGTAGAACCAGCCACTCTTGTGCAAGGTACATGGAGACCAAGGAGGACAGAATTAATGGAGAACTCAGGCAGGGCCAGGGCTTCATGAATGCCAGCTTGATAAACACGTACCTGTAGCTATCACTGGGTTCTTGAAGTCTCATCATATTCTGGGTTTTGAAATTTGTTATAATTGGAGTTCTGGTTTTTCACGCAAATTGGGTTTCACGAAATAGAAGTTACGTGGACAACATAAGGAGCTCCTTTTATTCCCACAGTTTCATTTTCCATGTAGACACAAGCTTCTCCCACATTTTTCTGCAACCAAACCTCTTATGGTTTTATGCAAGGTTTTGGTAATCAGTGGTCTTCTCATTTACTCAAACCAATGTAGTCAAAGTTGTGTATATGTAATATTTTTTTGCTAGGCTCATGTACTCTGGTCTTCATTAGGTTCTGGAATTATTAAATCACCTATACTGATTAATTCATGGTGTTTCTAGATAAAGATGAACCATGTTAGGCCCATGAGAGGCTTCAAGACAAAAATAATTCTGTAGTCAAGTAAGCTTAGAAAAGATTGCATAATATATTCCTCTCTTCGTAGTATCTTCTCTTTCATATTATTATCATTATCATATTAGAGTTTATGAAAATTTCTCTAATAACTTTTTAACCTTGTTTGATGCAATATGCTCTAGACTTATTTGACTGTGAAACATTTTGTTGATATAGAATAGTTCTATGAAAATATTTTGGTAAATACCCTTCTAGATTTAAGATTCCCAGAGCTGAAGATAATTAAGCAACATTTTTTCTCTGGATGTTTAAAAAAGTAGCATACTTTCTAATTGGTTTATTTTCCTATTTGTAAAATTATTTCTCCCTGTGTTAAAACAACTGACTGGGCTTCCATCTTCTCAAGTGCCCTATGCTAGTCTGCCTTTTGTTTTTAATGCTTCCTTTATTTGAATAAGTTATGATTGTTTACCATCTATTCTTTCAAATTACTTTCATCTGAAAAATAATTTTAAAAAATTTTCATCTTTTCACATATGCTAGCGTAGCTGTTTGCCACGTACAAAGTATTTTCACATTCATTATCTTATTGATTGTTGCTATGACACAGTCATTTTAAACAACCTTGCTGATGGTATTTAAAAATCATTAGGGCCATTAATATTCTATTTAGTCTGCAAAAAATTGAAATAGCTGACTCCTCCATATCACAGAACTAAGAGAATATAAAATTTTGCCTGTAGCAAAAATGCTCAAAGGTTTTACTTAAACACAGATTGCTAGACTTGAATAACAAATAAAGAGCAAGGAAGGTAAAGAGTGGAAGAGTTGTTTGCTATTGTTATTGCTAGAAATACTGCGTTTTAAAACATTATGCTCCTTCTGATTGATTTTAAATTCTGGTCATGCCACTTTCCAAGGCCATTATAGAAAATATATCCCCAAAGACTCTGGGACTCAAGTCATTATATTTTCTGGCAATCTCAGGAAATAAATATCTGAATAAAAACATTTTGTTATCTTTACAAAATTTGTGAGAGGGAGTATTATTTTAAGGGTTAATTTTTAGTTACAACTTGTAGAATTTCTTAATTGTTTTATTTGCCTGATTCCTTTATTTTTATTTTAAGTTTCTGGGTGCATGTGCAGGATGTGCAGGTTTGTTATAAAGGTAAACGTGTGTCATGGTGGTTTGCTGCATCTATCAATCCATCACCTAGGTATTAAACCTAGCATGCATTAGCTCTTTTTCCTGATGTTCCTCCTCCTCCCTGTCCCCTACCAACAGGCCCCAGTGTGTGTTGTTCCCCTCCCTGTGTCCATGTGTTCTCATTATTCAGCTCTCATTTATGAGTGAGAACATTCAGTGTTTGGTTTTCTATTCCTGCATTAGTTTACTGAGGACAATGGCTTCCACCTCCATCCATGTACCTGCAAAGGACATGATCTCATTCCTTTTTATGGCTGCATAGTATGCCATGGTGTATATGTACCATATTTTCTTTCTCTAGTCTATCATTGATGGGCCTTTGGGTTGATTCCATGTCTTTGCTATTGTGAATAGTGTTGCAATAAACATACATGTGCTTGCATCTTTATAATAGAATGGTTTATATTCCTTTGAGTACATACCCTGTAATGGGATTGCTGGGTCAAATGGTATTTCTGGTTCTAGATCCTTAAGGAATCACCACACTGTCTTCCACAATGGTTGAATTAATTTGCATTCCCAATGTAAAACTCTTCCTATCTCTCCACAGCCTCTCCAGCATCTGTTATTTCTTGACTTTTTAATAATCGCCATTCTGGCTGGCATAAGATGGTATCTTATGGTTTTGATTTGTGTTTCTCTAATGATCACTGATATGGAGCTTTTTTTCATATGTTTGTTGGCCACACAAATGTCTTCTTTTGAGAAGTGTCTGTTTATTGGACTAATTTCTATTAAAAATAAGATATATTTGTTGAATGACTAAATAATGAAGTAATAGCAAAATCCTGGAATTTGTATCCTTTTCATATATTTTCTCTGACATTTTTAATATATATTATGCTTACATTCAGATCTTAATAATTCCTACTGAATTACAAGCTTCCAATTTTATTAAAGTATAATTGACAAACAATAAGTTGCCTATGTTTAAAAGATAAGGTTGATGTTTTTTGACATATGTACACACATATAAAATGGTCACCATAATCAAGATAATAAACATTTCCATCACCCAACAATTTTCTTTTGTTGCTTCTTGGTAATTTCTCACAGATCGCACTGTCCCCCAGCAATCACTGGCGTGCTTTCTGACACTATAATTTAGTCTGGATTTTCTAGAACTTCATACAAATGAGATCATACAGCATATACTTTTTTGTTTCTGGCTTCTTTCACTCAGCTAAAGATTTTTGAGGTTCTCTATGTTGCTGCATGTGTCAATAGTTTATTCCTTTTTAAATTATCTTTTGAACATAAAATATATTTTTGAGCATAATTATTGCAGAGTATTGATTTATTATATGGATACTTCACATTTTATCTATTCATCTGTTGCAGTGCAATGGGCTGTTTCTAGTAGTTTTTTGGCTCTTATAAATAAAATTGCTATAAAAAGTACCTAGCAGTAGAATAGCTGAATAAAATGATAGGTGTAAGTTTCCTTTTTTTTTTTTTTGAGAAGTTTGAGAAGTTTTGAAATGTCATTTGTGAAAGCATCTCAATAAATGATAGATTACTAGTCACAAATTCAAAAAATACCTTGGGCATGTGTTATGTGCTGGATACAGTGCCAGAGCTGAGGGTACAATGGAAACAAAAATCAACAACTTGCCTGTTTTCATGTACCTTATAGTATGGCATAGGAAACAGAAGTTAATTAAATAACTCTCCTAATAATTGTATAACTACACATTAACATATTTACTCTGAAGAAAAGGAATGTGATTCTATGAAAGGATGTCATACAGGGATATCTCATTTTATCAGCTTTATGTGCTTTGCAGAAATTGCATTTTTTAAAAATTGAAGGCTTGTGGCAACACTGGCTTGAGCAAGTCGACTGGCACCAATTTCCCAACAACACGTATTCACTCTGTGTTTGTGTGTTACATTTTGGTGATCTTTGCAGTTATTTCATACTTTTATTATCATTATTATATATATTGTGGTGATCTGTGATCAGTGATCATTGATGTTCCTATTTTAATTGCTTTTGGGACATCATGATCCATGCCCATTTAAGACTGCAGACTTAACTGGTAAATGTTGTGTGTGATCTGACCACTCCGCCAACTGGCTGTTCCCCTATCTCTCTCCCTTTCCTTTGGCCTCCTTATTTCCTGAGACACAAGATGGAAATTAGGCCAATTAATAACTATGACAGCCTCCAACTGTTGAAGCGAAAGAAGAGTCATACGTTTCTCACTTTAAAATCAAAAGCTAGGAATGATTAAGCTTAATGAGGAAGGCATGTCTAAAGCCAAGGTAGGCCAAAAGCTAGACCTCTTGTGGCAAACAGCCAAGCTGCGAATGCAAAGGGAAAGTACTTAAAGGAAAAGATAAGTGCTACTCCAGTGAACATATGGATGATAAGAAACTGAAAAAGCCTTATTGCTGCTATGGTGAACATTTCAATGCTCTGGATAGAAGATCAAACTAGTCACAATATTCCCTTAAGCCAAAACCTAAGCCAGAGCAAGGTTTTAACTCTCTTCAATTGTGTGAAGGCTGAGAGAGGTGAGAAAGCTGCAGAAGAAAAGTTGGAAGCTAGCAGAGGCTGGTTCATTAGGTTAAGGAAAGAAGCTGTTTCCATAACATGAAAGTGTGAGATGAAACTGAAAGTGCTGATGTTGAGGTTGTAGTGAGTTATCCAGAAGATTTAGCTGAGATAATTGAGGAAGGTGGCTACAGGAAGTGGCAGATTTTCCATGTAGATGAAACAGCCTTCTAATGGAAGAAGATGCCATCTAGGACTTTCCTAGCCAGAGAGGAGAAATCAATGCCTAGCTTCAAACTTCAAAGGACAGGCTGACTTGTTAGGATACTCATGCAGCTGGTGACTTTAAGTTGAAGCTAATGCTTGTTTACCATTCTGAAAATCTTAGGGTTTTTAAGAATTGTGTTAAATCTACTCTGCTTCTGCTCTATAAATGAAACAACAAAGCCTGGGTGACAGCACATCTGTTTATAGCATGGTTTACTGAATATTTTAAGCCCACTGTTGAGACCTGCTGCTCAGAAAAAAAGATTCAAAATATTACTGCTCACTGACAATGCATCTGGTCACCGAATGGCTCTGTTGGAGATTTACAAGGAGATTAATGTTGTTTAGAGACCTGCTAATACAACATGCATTCTGCAGCCCATGAATCAAGGAGTCATTTCAATTTTCAAGTATTATTTAAGAAATACATTTCGTAAGTCTACAGCTGCTGTATATTGTGATTCCTCTGATGGATCTGGGCAAAGAAAATTAAAAACATGGAAAAAGCTCACCATTCTAGATGCCATTAAGAACAATTTTTGATTCATTGGAGAAGGTAAGATATCAATATTAACAGGGGTTTGAAGGAAGTTGATTCCAACCCTCATGGATGACTTGGAGGGCTTCAAGTGTTCAGTGGAGGAAATAACTGCAGATGTGGTGGAAATAGCAAGAGAACTAAAAGTAGGAGTGGAACCTGGAGATGTCAGTGAATCTCATGATCAAACTTTAATGGATGAGGAGTAGATTCTTATGGATGAGCAAAGGAGTAAATTTCATCTCAAGAAACCACTTCCTTTGCTCATCCAATTGTTTTAAACTGGATGATAACATAATTGGATTTGGATTTTGAAATGATCATTCTGGCTGCAGCATGGAGAACAGGCTACAGGAGGGACTAGGATGGGTGTGGAAGACCAGTCATGAGGCTGTTGAAATGGGCCAGCGTGACCTGAGGTGGTGTGCAAGGCAATGGAGTCAAACATATGAATTTGAGAGCTGTTTGAAGGATAAAATTGACATGTCTCAGATATATTGTCTTATTTCTTTCTCTGTTGCTATAACTGAATACCTGAGACTGGGTACTTTATAAAGAAAACAATTATTTCTTACAGTTCTGGAGGCAGAGAAGTCCGGGGTTGATGGGCCACGTCTGACTTTTGGATGGGACAAACATTCAAACTGTAGCAATGTGTAAGGTACAGTGTGCAGTGCAAAGAAAGGTCAAGGTTTCTGGCTTGTACAAGAGTGCCATTTGGTCACATAGAGATCACTAGAACAGGGCCAAGTTTATGGGAAGATGCCAAGTTTGGTTTTGAAAAGTTGAATTTGTACATGGCATGTGAGACATATCTGTGTAGATGAGTCTTCTTTCTTTCTTTGTTTTCTCTCTCTTTTTTTTTTTTTTTTTTTTTTCAGTAGGGTCTCTTTTTGTTGCCCAGGCTGGAGCACAGTGGTGTGATCACTGCTTACCGCAGCTTTGATCTCCTGTGCTGAAATGATCCTCCCATCTCAGCTTCCCAAGTAGTTGGGACCACAGGTATGCAACAGCATACCTGGTAAATTTTTAAAACTTTTTTTTGCAGAGATGAGGTTCCACTATGTTGTCCAGGCTGCCCTCGAACTCCTGGGCTCAAGCAACCCTCCTGCTTTGGCCTCCCATGTATATGGGTCTTGAGTTCAAAGGAAAAGTTTGGGCTAGGGCTATACATACATATAAGGAGATAACAATCAAAATGGTAATATTGAGTAAGGAGGACCTGGCACCATGCATCACAGAGTGCTAAATGCAAAAACAATAGCTTTTGAGGATTTATAGATCCAGGTGTAATGCTTTTCTTTCTACCTTTAAAATTGAGCAGCAGGCGGTATCTTTCATGTACCTCCTCAAAGTGATATCCCTGCTAAAAATGAAATTTAAAATGCTGTAATTAGGTAGGAAAAAACTCTAACTGTAACATTTTAAGTGCTTCTCTTCTCAAAAGTTTAGTGACTATATCTCACAAATTCAAACTCTAGTTCAAGATTTTGATGTTGAATTCAAAGAACAGATGAAGAACTCATGAAGTCATGGAAGTTCACTGGTTTTGCCATAGGATCATAGTAATTAATGGTAAAAGTGGCCATATGTTAAAACTTTCAAGGGCAAGGTGGGTGGGAGCCAATTTTGTGACTTAAATTCAAGGACTTGGCCTCATATATCTGTTTTCTTTCTCCCTGTGCATTTTACTATTTCCATCTTCTTCTGGATATTTACCAGAAGCACTGTACCACTCACTTTGAACAGCTTTGTCATCTTTTCCTCCTTGATCCTGCTGTAGAGTTGAAATTCTGAATTTATGACATTGCAATCATTTTCATGGCAACAGACTGTGGCATCATAAAAATTGCCCAATAGAAGTGTCTGAGAAATTGCCAAGATGGATTTTTGGGCAACATAATCCAATAATTACTGCAATTGATGTTGACAACCTGCCCTCTGTGAATGTCCTAATGTCGAACTATACCTTAAGATTTTTGCTGGAATGTGTAGAATAGGGTGAAGTTCATGTGAGAGCTATATTCGTTTCTAATCTTCATCTACTTTTGGAAGTATTTAGCTAAGGAGCCTATGCATAGATAGAATCTGAGAATAAACTTGGTCGTCCAATAAATCTGATTCGAGTCCCAGTTTTGGGTCGTACTCTCTGTGTACCATTAGTAAGCATTTTGTCAGATATTAAGATGGTGAATCCAGCTTTCTTTTGGTTTATGTTTTCTTGTTATGTCCATTTGAATCTTTTGTTTTCAGTTTTTAATCTGACTGTTGTTGCATTTGAATCTGATTCGTGTAGATGACATACAGTTGTATTATTCTCCAGTTCAATCTGCCAGTCTCTGTCTTTTGGTTGGTAAATGTAACCCACTAACATTTAGTAACTTAAATATTAATATTTGTTATAATTTATTTGGTCATTTTATGTTTTCCATTTACTCATTTTTTCCTTTTGTTATTTTAGTCCTTACTTTTCTTTAGAAAGATCAAATTTTCTTTTTCTGGTTGCTAATGTACACATTCTATTTTAATACTTTGGTCATTGCCCTTAAGACTCATTCTTATATTTATTTACCCATACTTATTTTTAAAAACTTAATATCTATGCTAATATCTGTATATTCTTTTTATTTTTAAATCTCCTTATCTTTTCCAAATGCCCTCTTGGAGAGTTTCTCAATATAATATTCCAGCTAACAAGTTTATACTCTCTCCTCCTATTGTTTATCCTGTTGCTCTATTTTAAAATCTCAACTACCGTATTTTTTTTTTTTTTTTGAGATGGAGTCTCGCTCTGTCGCCTGGGCTGGAGTGCAGTGGCCGGATCTCAGCTCACTGCAAGCTCCGCCTCCCAGGTTTACGCCATTCTGCTGCCTCAGCCTCCGGAGTAGCTGGGACTACAGGAGCCGGCCACCTCGCCCGGCTAGTTTTTTTGCATTTTTTTTTTTTTTTTAGTAGAGATGGGGTTTCACCGTGTTAGCTAGGATGGTCTCGATCTCCTGACCTTGTGATCCGCCCGTCTCGGCCTCCCAAATTGCTGGGATTACAGGCTTGAGCCACCACACCCGGCCAACTACCATATTTTTATACTTAATATTTACAGTGGGTTTTTTTCTTATAACTTCCTGTTTATGTCTCATGTTACTAATAACTTTTCTTATCTTCTGAAAGACATTTAATGTCATGCTGATATGGTTGGGATCTGTGTCCCACAAAATCTCATGTCAAATTGTAGTCCCCAGTGTTGGAGATGGGGCCTGGTTAGATCACTGGGTGGATTTCTCATGAATGGTTTAGCACCATCCCCTTGGTGCTGCTCATGTGATAGTGAGTGAGTTCTTGTGAGGTCTGGTTGTTTAAAAGTGTGCAGCACCTCCCCCCTCACTGTTTCTTGCTCCTGCTCCCACGATGTGAGACACCTCCCTCCCATTTTGCCTTCTTCCATGATTCTTAACTTCCTGATGCCTCCTCAGAAGCAGAAACCACTATGCTTCCTGTACAGCCTGCAGAACTGGGAACCAATTAAACATCTTTGCTTTATAAAATACCTAGTCTTAGGTATTTCTTTATAGCAGTGCAAGAACAGACTAATACAGAAAATTGGTACTGAGATGTGGGGCATTGCTATAAAGATACCTAAAAATGAGGAAGCAACTTTGGAATTAGGTAATGGGCAGAGGTTGAAAGAGTGTGGAGGGCTCAGAAGAAAAGAAGATGAGGGAAAGCTTGGAACCTCCTAAGAGACTGGTTGATGGTTATGAACAAAATGCTGGTAGTGATATGGACAGTGAAGGCTAGGCTGAGCAGGTCTCAGATGGAAATGAGGAACTTATTGGGAACTGGAGAAAAGGTCACTTTTGTTATGCCTCAGCAAAGAACTTTGATGCATTGTGCTCTTGCTTTAGGGATCCGTGGAACTTTGAACTTGAGAGTGAGGATTTAGGGTATATGGTGGAAGAAATTTCTAAGCAGCAAAGTGTTCAAGAAATAGCCTTGTTGCTTCTAACACCTATGTTTATATGCAAGAGCAAAGAAATGACCTAAAGTTGGAACTTATATTTAAAGGGGAAGCAGAGCGTAAGTTTAGAAAATTTGCAGCCTGGCTATGTGGTAGAAAAGAAAAGCGCATTTTCAAGGGAGGAATTAAAGAAGCCTGAAGAAATTTGCATGAGTAAAAAGAAGCCAACTGCTAATAGCCAAAACAATGGAGAAAAGGTCTTGAAGGCATTTCAGAGACTTTTGCAGCATCCCTTCCTATCACAGGCCCAGAGGCCTAGAAGGGAGGAATGGGTTCATGGGCCAGGCCTAGGGTCCCGCTGCCCTGTGCGGCCTCAGGAAACTGCTCCCTACATCCCAGTCACTCCAGCTCCAGCCATTGCTCAAAGGGTCACAGTTATAACTCATGCCACTGCTTCAGAGGGTGCAAGCCATAAGCTTTGGCAGCTTCTATGGGGTGTTAAGCCTGTGGGTGCACCGAGTGTAAGAGCTGAGGGTTTGGAATCCCTGCCTGAATTTCAGAGGATGTATAGAAAAGCCTGGATGTCCAGAAAGAAGCCTGCTGCAGGGATGGAGCCCTCATCGAGAACCTCTACTGAGGCACTGAAGAGGGGAAATGCAGGATTGGAGTCCCCATACAGACTCTCCACTGGGGCACTGCCTAATGGAGCTGTGAGAAGAGGGCTACCATCCTCCAGATCCCAGAATGGTAAATCCACTGACAGCTTGCACACTGTCCCTGGAAAAGCAACTGGCCACTCAATGCCAGCTCTTGAGGGCAGCCTCAGGATAGGGGTGGAACTGCCAGAGGACTTGGGAGCCCACTACTTGCATTGTTCTTCTCTGGATGTGGGACATGGAGTTGAAGGAGATTATTTTGGAGCTTTAAGGTTTAATGACTGCCTTGCTGGGTTTCAGACTTGCATGGGTCTTTCTTTTGGCTGATTTTTCCCTTTTGGAACGGGAGTATTTACCCAATGCCTATACCCCTATTGTATGTTGGAAGTCACTAACTTGTTTTTGATTTTACAGGCTCATAGGCAGAAGGGACTAGCCTGTCTCAGATCAGACTTTGGACTTTTGAGTAAATACTGAAATGAATTAAGATTTTGGGGGACTGTTGAAAAGGGGTAAATGTATTTTGCAATGTGAGAAGTATATGAGATTTGGGGGGCCAGGGCCAGAATGATATGGGGGATCTGTGTTCCTCCAAATCACATGTCAAATTGTAGTTTCCGCTGTTGGAGGTAGGGCCTGGTGGGAAGTAGTTGAAACTCATGAAGGATTTATCACCATCCCCTTGGTGGTGTTCTCAACATAGTGAGTTCTCATGAGATCCAGTTACTTAAAAATGTGTAGCACTTCCCCTGTCCTTGCTCCTGCTGTCTGAAATGCCTTGCTCCCACTTTGCCTCTCACCATGATTGGAAGCTTCTCAAGGCCTCCCCAGAAGTAGAAGCCACTATACTTCCTGTATGGCCTGTGCAACAGTGAGACCATTAAACCTCTTTGCTTTATACATATGTTTATTTTAAGTTCTTTGTCATTTTCCATAACACTGCTTTAGATATTTCCCTTTGGTTGTCTTTACAGTAGTCATGTTCCTCAAATATCTAGTTATTTTGTCTTATGAGCTCATTTTCCTCTAGGGGTATCAGCTTCTTTTCTCTGTTTAGGGGAAGGGTCCAAGGCTGTGCCCAAATCTGTGTCCACTCTGGTGGGCTTAAAAGAGAAGAAAGACTGTATTCCTTAGATCCTTAGATTCCACATGGTTACCCTTGATGACATTTTACTAAATACTTGTGTTAAGGTTTTACCTTCAGGCACTCAAAGACAAGCATCATTGGGAGAAAGCAGTTGGTATTCTACATGCAGAGGAAATTGAAGAGTGGAGGCTCCAGAAGCATTTGCTCTAAGCTAATGTTACCATGAGGCGAGTGTTGGGATAAATATCTGTGGGGAAGTCCCAGGCAAAGCTTGTCCTTAGGGAAGACTTTAGAGAGATAAAAGCAGAATTTAAGAGCTTCCCTCATCCAGGTGCAGTGGCTCATGCCTGTAATCCCGACACTTTGGAGGCCAAGGCAGGTGGTTGGCTTAAGCCCAGAAGTTTGAGACCAGCCCGGGAAACATCATGAAATCCCATCTCTACAAAAAACCAAACATAAAAATTAGCTGGGTGTGGTGGTGCATGCCTATAGTACCAGTTACTCAGGAGGCTGAGGTGGGAGGATTGCTTGAGCCTAGGAACTTGAAGCTGCAGTGAGTCATGACTGTGCCACTGCACTCCAGCCTGGATGGCAGAGCAAGACCTTGTCTCAAAAAAAAAAAAAAAAAAAAAAAAAAAAAAGCTTTCCTCTGCTAGAGCTTCTCTATCACTAGTTTTGAGACAAGAAACTAACACCATTTTGGTGGCCACTCTCTCTTTTTGACCTCATAAAACAGGTAGTTCTGGATTCTGGAGTTTTTATTCCTGTAGAGTCTATGTCCCTTGAAGGCAGGGATCATGTCTGTCTTGTTGCCTATTTTCTCTTACTTGCTTCTGCCATTATCCTTTTATTCTTGACTTTTCTATTACTTAGGGTTTAGGTTTAACTGTGACTCTCAAACAAGTAGAAGTTTCTTTTCCTTTCATGCCAAAGGCTAGTGGAAAATGATCTAGGGCGGATACAGTGGCTTTGCTTCATAGAATCCTCTTACTGGTGAGGCCCAGTCTCTTACTAGTTTACCTCCCTGCCAACCCTGAGCTGTAGTTCAAGATGGTGACACCACCTTCTATGCAGAGGATAGGCAAGAATGAAGAAGGATTAGTAAAAGATACAACCTGGTTGTTTCCTGGGGGGATGTTTCAGGAAGCTGCCTCATAAAACTTGTCTTTACATATAAGTCACAACTTCAGGGAAACTAGTCTTTACTGTGTCTAGCCACATACCCAACTAAAAATTCTACAATTACGGAATAAAGGAAGAATAATTGCTGGGAACAACCAGTGGTCTCAGTTACATCTTCCTTCTTTTCTTCTTCAATGTAGCTTGTTTTTCTAGTTTCTTTTGTTCCTGACTTCTTTTCATTCCTTCCCCAAACATTATTTAGTGTCTAGTGTGCACTAGGGGCTGTATTTTGGCCTGCATTTCTATCATTTATTTGGAGGACAAAAATACTTTACTATACAATGAGGAAATCTCAGGGAGAAACATATAGGTTGGATACAGAAGTTATACTGGTATGAAAATGGTTTGCTATTTACAGATAAAGAAACAGATTAAGGACTTTCTAGGCAGGAGAAGAATCATGACTTCAGTCACAGAGGTAGAAATAATGTGGAGGTAAATAGATGAATTTGACCAAATACTAGGCTATATTTAAAAGAATAGGGGGAGGAACATTTGGAGAGGTAGGTATCGAACCATGACGACACTTTAATGGCAGATAAACGTGTTTAGAGTTAGGCAACAGGGAGCCTCTTCAAATGTATACCTAGGAGAGTAGCTTATGAACACAAAATTTTAGGAATCACATGGCCTGAGAGGAGCCTGGAGACATTTAAGTTTGAGGTCCAGAATGTTGACATAGGGAGGGAAAGTGGTAACTGGTAGACACTGTCTCCTTGTGCCACCACCATATTTAGAACATGGTTTCCACTTTTCAGTTTACCTCAGAGTCCAAGATGGCTGTGGGAAATCTATATGTTGCCCTTACATTCCAGGAACGATGGAAAAATGGGACTCTCTGGATCAGTTTCCTTTATGTATACCTCTTGGTAGTTGCCTATAACACTTGCATGTTTATCTCATTGGTCAGAACTTAGTTATGTGACTACATCTATCTGTAGGGGAAACTGGGGAATCTAATATTTTGTTCTGAGTGATGATATACTCAGCTAAAAATAATTAGTATTTAGTTACTATTAGGGTGGTGTCCCAACCTTGTTATTAAGAAAGAAGTAAGGACTGAATATTAAAAGGCAATCAGCAGTTTCTTCCCTATCTTACATTAGTCTGCTTAAGGGAAGTATGTCCAAAACTCTGTGGCTGGCGAAGTGGGGTAGTGGTTAGGGGATTTTATGCCAGGTAAATATTATAAGAGGAAAAATGTGTGGAGGGAGAAGGAAAAAAGGACGTAGAGGGTCAGAATATTTTCAAATGAGCTACTCTGGGAAATCTCCTGTCTACAGTGTCAACAGTTAAGCATTGGCAATGTGACAACTCATGCCAAGGGAGGTGGGTAGGGCTGTAGCCCTGCTGTGTACTTCTAGGGAGCACCATTCATGTGGAATATATGAGTGGTGCCTCTGAAATTGCAATACAATCCAGCAGCAGCCTGGGCTGCTGTCGTGGAGTGGGGGTGGTCCTGACACTGTGGCCCGACCCTATTCTTTTATTTAAGGGGTCTTAGTGGCAGGCAGCTCAAAGCAGTCTTCTCAGGGCTCAGTTCATTGTATTCTCTGTTTCTTCAGCAAGAACACTTACAGAGTAAGAAAGGATGAGAGAAAGGGAAGGGGATGGGATGCCAACTAGACTCCTGTTTTAAGAGTCTGAATGACTAGTGGTCTTTATTTGATTCACTTCATACAGCTTGGGGAAGAAATTCGAAATCCTACCTGGACACTTTAAGATTTTATCAGCAATTTGGACTTCCGACTTGGAACTCTCGATTATAGGCAATTTTAATAAAAAACCAAGGGGTTTCACAGAGGCTTAGAAAGAAAGAACAAGAGTAATGAGAGCAAGTGATGTGGTGGGAAAATTCTATTGAACTTGGAGTCATACAATGCGAATTTTAATTAAAACTTTGTCACTTGCGAGCGGGGTGATCTTGGTCAAATTATGTAATATCTCTTGAGTTTCAATTTGCTTATCTATAGAGAGTAATTATAAAAGAATAATCCCAAGGTTGCCGTGAGGAATAAAGGAGTTAGTGAATAATGGACACAGAGGCTGCTGCTAGTGTAACAGGAAAACTAAAGGGCAACTGGGAAAATCTGACACTGGTGATAAAGTACATTCAACCTTTTCTTGCCAATATCCTCATCCCCTCCTGAGTTACCTCCCTTCTATGTGACTGTAGGGCTCTAGGCGTGCCTTTCCTAAGTCCGCATCTGGGAAAATCACACAACCATGGATATTTTCACCACAAAATTGTGTGGTCACCAACCTCAATTTGGCCTTTAAAACTGCTCACTGATTCTTCTATGCTTTGTTCTTTCTGGTTTTGTATCTTTTTTTTTTTTTGAAATGGATGTTCCAAAAATGTGACTCCCCTTTCTGCCCTCCTGCCCTGGCTTCCCCTCCCTTGGCCCTTATCAAGTGACATCACTTCCCATTTCACAGAGAAATTAGATGCCTTTTTAACTCTCTGTCAGCACTTAACCAGCAAGCTTAACTTTCTTCACATCCAACCTTCCTGCCTTCCTTCTTGTTAATGGAATAGGTGACCTTCATGTAATGGGCAAGTCCTCTTTATTTATTTTGGAGGTCTAGCCCTGTCTGCTTTCTCAGGATTCTGGTTTCATCAATCATCCCTTCTCTTCTGTATCTTAAAGTTTTCCTTTCATACTGACTCCTTTTTGTAAGCATTTAAACATCCCTTACTTTTTTCCATTTTAAGAATAAAATCTGGCCGGGTGCTATGGCTCATGCCTGTAATCCCAGCAATTTGTGAGGCCGAAGTGGGAAGATTGCTTGAGCTCAGGAGTTTGGGACCAACCTGGGCAACATGGTGAGACTCTTCTCTACTAAAAATATTAAAAGTAATTAGCTGGGCATGGTGGCACGTGCCTGTGGTCTCAGTTACTCCAGAGGCTGAGGCAGAGGAGGATTGCTTGAGCCTGGGAAATCGAGACTGCAGTGACCTATGATCAAGCCACTGCACTCCAGCCTGGGCAACAGAGTGACACCCTGTCTGAAACAAAACAAACAAACAAAATAATCAAATCTTCCTTGACTGAATTTTCTATTCCAACGTCTTCCTTCACACTACTCATATTCCATGTACAAAGTCATCTACATGGCTAACTTCAGTGTCAACAGGACAGACAGAGAAGTACTCATCAGAGAAGCATTGCAAGTTACAAAGTAATGGGTAGGGATGTATAATTATCCTATAACAAGGGTAGTGAATAATTAAAATGCAATCTACCACATCCTCTTTATTGCCAGACTTTTTGAAAGAGTTGTCTCTATTGCTAGATTTAAAAAAAAATCTATTTCTTCAATTTGGTTTCTGCCTCCACCACTTTAGTGAAACTGCTCATGCCAACGCAATTGATGATTTTCTTGTTGCTAAAACCAAAGCACATATTTCCGTTATACAGTACCCAGCTTTTACCAACATTTGAAAACGTAGACCCCTCCCTCCTATCAATTCTTTCCTTGGCATCTTGACTTTACTCCCCTGGTTCCCCGCCTCTCTCTCTGGCTGCTTTTTCTCGCTGTCTCTTGTGGGCTGTATTTCCTTGGGCAATTCCTTAAATGTTGGTTTGTGTCATGTCAATTCCCTTCTGAATCCCTCAATAATCTCTACTTCCAGTTCTCCAATCATGTTCTACATTTTGCAGTACATCCTAGATGTGCCAAAGTATAGCTTTTCTTGTTTTTAATAACAGATAAAATTGTGCTCAACCCTCTTCCCCCTAGAAAGGGGTAGCAGGGAAAAACAAATGAATTCTATTAAAAAATTAAACAAATTAAATTAATTCATCTTCTAGTTTTAATGTCTCTTGCAGGTAAATATCACGTAAACTCAATCTTCCTTTAGTGTGATTTCTTATTTCTCAAGAAGGCTTTTTTCCTTGTCACTGCCTGCCTCTCGAGGGAGTGTGGATGCAGAGGTGCATGTAAGCCTTTAGCTGTTGATGGAAGCATGGACATCTAACTGGCTTATTGAAAGTACTGAATTCAGTAGGGTGGAAGCTGAAAGCAACTTTATTTTCTCTTACCATTGCCCCATTCAAATCAGCTTTCTCTTCTTGTTACTCTCTAATAACTGGAGGAAATTTGGGGTAATAGTAAAGATTTTTGTGGTTATATAATTAAAAAAAACACAGCCTAATCTAGTAATCATACAGTACTAATCTCCAATCCAGTTTACTTCTCCGCAAACCAGTTTTGCTTGCCTAGAATCCTCCAGTGGGAGGAAGAAATAGTTTCTTCTCTGTTTTTCATTCATTGGCTAGATGTTTTTGAAGCGTGTCTAAGGGAGGAAAGAGGTAAGGAAAAAAAAGAGATTTTTCCTTAGGTTCATTTTATCTTGTGTTGATGCTCTCTGGCTGCAAGAGATAAGTATAACAAACTGACTCTCTCACTGGGCTCTTTGTGCGTTTTTGGAGATGTTCCCATGGCTGGGAATCGCAAAATTGCGTTTTGCTTGACTTTGGGCTTAATTGCTCTAGCAGTCACATCTGCTCGTCACCTCGCCCCTGCCCTCATTGCTAGCTCCCAGCTTTCACTGCCCTCTGGATTCTGCTATCCACAGTGATCCTGGGACCACCACTCCCTGGTCCTCTGTGTTGCTCCTCCAGGGTTCTCTTGGAAGAAAACTTTTATCAGAAATGTGCTTTTTAGAGAGAGTGATGAGGCTCTTCTTCTTCCTCCTTCTCCTCTTCGTCCTCTTTCTTCTCCTTCTCTCCTTTTTTTTTTTTTTTTTTTTTACATTTTGAGGATGGGTTAGGTTTCAGTGGAAATCAACAGCAACTGGAAAAGAAAGTATTAGGCTATGAATAAGTATGGAGCTACAAAAGATTTATTACAAGCCTTAATTGCATTATTTGCAGTGAAATCTGTAATACCTGCCCATTAAGCAAATCCAAATAAAACAAATACATGATATTAAGGAGTAACAGAGGAGGGAAGAGGTTAATGAATGACTGTCAATAAGCAGTAAAAATTAAATGGATACTTAGAATATTCATTCATCTTTTGGCAAAAGTTACATGTTTTAACAGTCTGAACAAATGTTCAGGAAAATATAATGCTCTATTTTTAACTGATACTCCTTTTAATCAAAGATATGTTAATCTGTTTTTAGTAAATGAGTAAAGGTAGAACTTTTTACCTTTTTATTATTGAAATCACACAAAACATGTTGAGATTCAAACCTGTGGTTTTAAGGAAAAGCAGCTTAACAGATATGGTCACTTTGGGATGTAGGAGTTGTTCACAACCTAAGCAATGTATCAGAGTTGAGTTAGGGATGAGTGAGACATTTGCCTTTCTTGTAAAACAAGGGAGAAAGGCTTCTGTGAAATGGAAAGCACGATCCCTTTCATAGAATAATTTTAAGAAGAAATATGTACGAAAGTTGAGGATACAGAGATTAGTTTCTTGAAACCATTTTGCCCATTTTTTTCTCTTTGGAAACCCTAGTATACCCTCCAGGGATATGTGTACTTCCAGTTACTGTTTTAGGGAGTGACCTCTCCATTTAGGATGTGAGGGATTCATGACGCTCACTGTATTCGCTTTCTTTTAGGCTTCTGCCAAAACTCTGAACTACAGGGAGTATCATATTTAACTTCCCATTTCACACATATATACATTCTCCTGGGAGGAGAATCTGTAGCTCTCATTAGCTTTATAAGGGGTCCACTTTACCCAAAAGAGTTAAGAAATGCTGACCAACAGATTGACCTCCTTTTGCAATCCTATTATTAGGCCACTATAAATGCGGCATATGACTGTATATTGCATACCATACATAACATTCCTGCCTTGTTTTGATTCTGCAGACCAAATGGTCTGCTTCTGTCAAGTTCTTCCCATATCCACTGGGGACTCAGCTGCCATTCCACAGGGCATGAGAGTGCAAATTAGTTATTCAGGCTCCTTTGGCAAACAGCGAGAGCACTGTGCAATCTGTTACCCCATTTAAATATCTGTGGCACAAACAATCACTTAAACGTGATTATAGTTATTTGATGCTACAACTTAATTTCATGATAAAATTGTATGTTTTAAAAGATCTCTTTGCCAGTTTTTTATAAGATCGTGTTGTACAAAGGACTTGCTTTGCTTGAAATCAGATATCCATTGGTAATTTGCACAACATGCACACCAAACATGGAATGTTTTTGTGGGAGGGCAAAAAGACCAATAGCAAGACTATGTTTTGTTTACTTTAGAAAAACGCTGCAAAGCAAGGACTGTTTAAGGATTATGCTTTTGGATGGGTGCAGAGGTAGTGGGAAAGAGGGGAAATACTTACCTGAAAAATTCCTGAACCGCAGCTGAGACCTACACAGGTAAAAAGATGACACAAAGGAAGACAGAAAAGTGCATCCTAATCTAACCGAACTGAGAGAATCACCAAACTGTCAATTCACCGAACTGTGGATGTAGAAACAGAATGGAGCCTTTCAATTCTGCTGCCTTCTCCCTGGGGTTAGAGACTGGTTGCCATGGATATTCTGGATTCCTGCAGCTAATGGGAGGGAGTTCTGTAGTGTGGTATCCTGGGGACCCGCCAGGGTGAAACATGAAATGGAGGCCTGTGGGTGTGGTGGTGGAGGTCTGGGAAGCAGAGGTCACAGGGTCGCCTTCCAGCAGAGTTAAAGCTGATTTTATTTCAAGTCACATTCATTTGGCAATCTATATTTTCCTGAAAAACAGACCTTTTTGTCCCTACCCTACCGAGCAAAGAGAATCTTCATCTCCTTAAAATGGTTGCGATCACAGCACTAAGTAGTGGATGCTATAATTAGATGTGCAACAGTGGTTCAGAGAAGGAATTTTTTTCAATGTAATTGTGGGGGGTAAGGGGAGAGGGGAAATAATTTTAGTTTGGTTCAGAGATTGAACTGTTTAAAAATGCCCCATATATGTATGTAGCAAATAGGGTGAACCAATAAGAACGTTTCTGATTTATTCTGTCATTTAAAAAATGAATTGGTATTTGGCCTCTTCTTTCTTTCCAGTAACTCATGGCAATGTAGCCTTTTCTCCAGGCCTTGTATCTGCCTTTCACTCTGCCTCAGTTTTTAACCAGGTCACAGTGAAAAACACTTCCTTTCTCTATAATCTTTTGGAGAATGTCCCTCTGTGGCTGGATATTGGACAGTTATTGGACAGTGGTGGCTAATGCTGATAAGTGGGAAGGGTCTCTGCCCTGACCTTTGAGCCTTCTTCTCAGCAGAGCATTGAGATGGTGATGGGGTCCTCCTTACATGATTTCAGTAAGCAAAATATTCAGCACTAACTATCAATGCCGTCTTTCTGTTCAAAATTCTTTCAGTCCTCACTGAAGGAGTTGCTCTAATGGAGATTAACTAAATCACAGTCACCAGTGCTGCCTGGTAAGGTGGAGACGTGTGGGTTCGAAAATAAGACTGTTTTTGGTGTTTAATATGTTACTGGCTTTTAAAACATCACATGGTTTTTGCTTGGCACTCATTGTGTAGCTGGTTGGCAAGGGCAACAGAGGAAGGTTGGCCTCTGCTGATCCCTGAATCCCAAGAATAGAACTGCAATTTAATATTATCAGCCTCATGGAAAGCAGAGACTTGGAAACGTTTCCTTGTGGGCCAAATGTAAGGGAGTTTCGTAGTTTGGAACCTGGGAGAAGTAGCTTGCCGGACCCAAATGAGCATGTTTTGGCCAAGGAAGCCTATCAGAGTTTTGCCGATCCTCAAGTACTACTGCTATTCTTCGATTAAAAATCTCTTTCTTCCTATTAATCAATCTCTTGCTTTTTCTACCTTATTTGCTTAATCCATCAGACATTAAGTTAAATACCTAGTGATCATCTACTAGCAAAGCTGTATCTTTTTCCCCCAAATGGAGGGAGATGTGGTGGTCATCACAAAACTCCACAGCTGTAGCTATCAGCACTCATCAGTGGCTGTCAAAAGACCCCATCTTGGCCAGGTAGAGTGGCTCACACCTGTAATCCCAGTGCTTCGGGAGGCTGAAGTGGAAAAATTGCATGAGGCCAGAGGTTCAAGACTAAACTGGGCAACATAGTGAGACCCCATTTCTACAAAAAATAAACAATTAACAAGGCATGGTGGTGCATGCCTGTAGTCCCAGATACTTAGGAGACTGAGACAGCCGAATCACTTGAGCTCAGGAGATCCAGGCTGCAGTGAGCTATGATTATGCCACTGCATTCCAGCCTGTGCAACAGAGCAATACTCTGTCTCTAAGAAAAAAAAAAATACCCCCTATTTTTACCCAAGGGATGTTGCATGGCATTTCCAGGTCTCTATGGATCAGGCACCATTCGGAGGATTGGGAAGCACAGGCTGAATCTGTGTAGATAGTATAGGAAATGAGCATGGAGATTCCACCATCCCCAATTGTTGACAGCCAAAGCATCTCATTCACGCTCTTTCAGAGGAAAAGAGATATTTAAAATCAGTTGGATTCTTTAATAGCTGGAGGTATCAAAATATCTACATTTTAGTCCTGGCAGTAGTAGAAAGGAATGGTATGGCTAGGGGAAATTAATAAAATTTCTCAAGAATCTTTCTTTTTCGTAACTGTAAACTGGAACTGTAAGATGTCTCAGTACAGCTTCCAATTCCTGATTTTATATGGGAGAGTGTGTACCCTAGAGATGAGGAAGAAGAAATCAGAAGAGAAGTCCAATAAACTTTACAGCACAAAGTAGTAAATATCTGTATATCTGATAAATATATAAATATTATAAGTAAAATTAAAAGTTGAATATTCAAACATGTGACAAAAGATTAGTATCTTTATTACATAAAACATAATTATTAAGAAAAATGGGTTAAAGACACAGACAAAAAATATCGAAATATCTAATATAGAGGTGAAAATAATGTTCAAATTCATCAACAATTTAAAAAGATAAAAGCAACAATATACTATTTTTAGCCTGTAATTTGGCAAACATAAAAAATATAATATTTGGTGATGGTAAGGATGCATGAAGGTAAGGACAGAGTTATTCTCCCTACCGTGGCTTTTTGTAAAATCATTGGTGATATTATAAATTGCTATATATTTTCTCCTAGGTATTTTGTCAATAAGTTATTAAGCAATTCCACTTTCATGAATGTATCCTAAGGAAATAAACAATAGTTTGTAGAATATTTAGCTTTAGTCCTGTTAATTGTAGCAAATTCTTGAAAAAAAAAAAAAACAAGCAAAATATTCAACCATTGGGGATTTATTGAATTAATTAAGGTTCATTTACATAATGGACTACCATATAATAAGTTAATAAGATAGTTCATATTAAATGCTTCTCTTTAAATGAAAATATGTCTATAATGGACTTGGCGTGGTTACTCATATCTGTAATCCTAGCACTTTGGGAAGCTGAGGTGAGCGGATCATTGAAGCCAGGAGTTCAAGATCAGCCTGGGCAACATGACAAAACCATGTGTCTACTGAAAATACAAAAATTAACTGGGCGTGGTGGTGCGTGCTTGTAATCCCAGCTACTTGCGTGGCTGAGGTATGAGAATTGCTTGAACTTGTGAGGTGGAGGTTGCAGTGATCTGAGCTCATGCCACATGCCACTGCACTCCAGCCTGGGTGACAAAGTGAGACTCTGCCTCAAAAAAAAAAA
>NW_012100987.1:1143275-1145920 GCF_000951045.1 Mandrillus leucophaeus
TGAACAAGTATTGCATGTTGAGCGTAAAGAGAAATAAGTTCCCAAGAGTCGCAAGTGTTCTCAGGTACGCAGAACAATTGCATAGGAGCAGCAAAATGAAAAACATTTTATTGGATTAGATTCTAAATAAGTAAAAAGTATCATGTAGTAAAATGTATATGCAGTATTAATATTAATATTGTAAATGCTCTGGGAGTTTCAGAAGCATGTACTTCACAGTGTTTATTTAAGTTTGTCTCTATTTGAGAGCAAACACATATATTGGAAGGAATTTAACTGACACAAATTCACTGTGTCTACAAAGCAAAACAGTGGTTGCCTCTCACAGTCTAATAACATTTATCTATGTAGATTAACAAATCACTTTGAAATATTCACTGAAGACTTAAACTATCCAGTCCAGCCTACTTTTCTTTTTTAACAATAGCAATTTCTTTTTTAACAATAGCAATTTTACTTATTTTAAAATCTTTTCTATTTGAGAGTTTTCAACTCCTTGCTTTTTTATAACCACATCCATCTCCCTTTTGCCCCTTGACCCCACCCCAACCCTAGTCCTAACCCTTCCTAACCACTAATCTGTTCTCCATTTCTAAAATTTTACCTTTTCAAAATGTTCTATAAATGGAATCATACAGTATGTAACTTTTACAGATTATATTTTTTCCCCTCAGCATAATGCCCTGGAGATTCATCCAAGTTGTTGCGTATATCAGTGGTTTGTTTCTTTTTTGTTGTTGTTAAATGATACCCCATGTGTATTAGTCAGGGTTCTCTAGAGGGACAGGACTAATAGGATCCATGTATATATGAAAGGGAGTTTATTAAAGAGTATTGACTCACATGATCACAAAGTGAAGTCCCACAATAGGCTATCTGCAAGCTAAGGAACAAGGAAGTCAGTCTCAGTCCCAAAACCTAAAAGTAGGGAAGCCAGCAGTGCAGCCTTCAGTCTGCAGCCAAAGGCCGGAGGGCCCCTGGCAAACCACTGGTGTAGGTCCAATAATCTGAAGCTGAAGAACTTGGAGTCTGATGTTTGAGGGCAGGAAGCATCCAGCACAGGAGAAATATGGGGGCCAAACGACTCAGCCAGTCTAGTCCTTCCATGTTCCTATGCCTGCTTTTATCCTAGCCACACTGTCAGCTGATTAGATGGTGCCCACCCAGATTGAGGGTGGGTGGGTCTGCCTCTCCTAGTTCACTGACTCAAATGTTAATCTGCAAATTTGGTAACACCCTCACAGACACACCCAAGAACACTACTTTACATCCTTCAATCCAATCAAGTTTACACTTAATATTAACCATCACACCATAAAATTCACGTATCACAGGTTTTTTTTTTTTTTTTTTGAGATGGAGTTTCGCTCTTGTTGCCCAGGCTGGAGTGCAATGACATGATCTCGACTCACTGTAGCCTCTGCCTCCCAGGTTCAAGCGATTCTCCTGCCTCAGCCTCTCGAGTAGCTGGGATTCCAGGCATGCACCACCACACCTGGCTAATTTTGTATTTTTAGTAGAGACGGAGTTTCTCCATTTTGATCAGGCTGGTCTTGAACTCCCGACCTCAGGTGATCTGCCCACCTCGGCCTCCCAAAGTGCTGAGATTACAGGCATGAGCCACCATGCCCAGCCTACAATTTGTTTAACAATTCACCTGTTTAAGGGCATTCGGCTTCTTTCTGGTTTTTGGTTATTATAAATAAAGCTTCTATGATCATTCACGTACAGGTTTTTATGTGACATAGGTTTGTGTTTCTTTGGGATAAAAATCCAAGTTAATTGTTTAGATTGGTGAAACCACCCAACTAGTTTCCACAATGAGTGTACCATTTTACATTTCCTCCAGTAATGTATGAGTGGTCCAGTTTCTTCTTCAAGTGGCAGTTGGTATCACTATTTTTTATTTTAACCATTCTGATAGTTGTATAGTGACTTCTCATTGTTTTAATTTGTATTTCCCTGATGGCTGATGATGGTGAAATTTTTTCATGTGCTTGTTACCAGTATCCCTCTTCAGTTAAATGTCTGTTCATGCTGCTGACCTCTTTTCTAATTGGATTTTTAAAAAATTATTGAATTTTGAGAGTTCTTTATATCTTCTAGGTACTAGTCCTTGATTAGATATGTAGCTTGCATGTATATTACCTGAATTTGTAGATTATCTTTTCACATGCATCACAGCAGATCAGAAGTTTTAAAGTTTGATGAGATTCAAATTATTTTGTCTTTTTAGAAAATGTGGTTTTGGTGTCAAGACTAAGAACTCTTCACTTAATCCTAAATCCGGAAGATTTTCTTTTATTTATTTTTCTAAACATTTTCTAGTTTATGCTTTACATTAAGCTCATGAACCAGTTTTAATGTTTTGTCTAAGGTGTGAGGTTTAGGTCAATGTTCATGTTTTTGCTTATAGACGTCCAATTGCTCTGGTGCCATTTCTTGAAAAGGTTTTCCTTTCCCCATTGAACTGCTTTCGTGCTTTTGTAAAAAAATAAAATAAAATAAAGTAATTGAAACAGCTGACTATATTTGTATGGATCTATTTCTGGGTTCTCCATTATGTTCCATTGATCAGTGTCTTTCTCCTTCTGCCTGTATCACATTGTTTTTTGATTACTGTAGCTCTACAATAAATTATAAAA